>NC_068449.1:2563906-2568906 GCF_023373465.1 Oncorhynchus keta
TGATTCTACTTTCCAGAGGCAGTTTGGAACTCAGTAGTGAGTGTTGCAAACGAGGACAGACGATTTTTACTCATTACGTTCTTCAGCACCCGGCGGGCCCATTCTGTGAGCTTGTGTGGCCTACCACTTCCCGGCTGAGCCGTTGTTGCTCCTAAACATTTCCACTTTACAATAACAGCACTTAGTTGACCGGGGCAGCTCTAACAGGGCAGAAATTTGATGAACTGACTCGTTGGAAAAGTGGCATCCTATGACGGTGCCACATCGAAAGTCACCGAGGCCATTCTACTGCCAATGTGTGTCTATGGAGATTGCATGGCTGTGTGCTCGATTTAATACAACTGTCAGCAGTGGATGTGGCTGAAATAGCCAAATGTTTAGGGGTGTCCACATACTTTTGTATATATTGTGTATGTGATCGTGTCTCAGTGCAATCAAGCTATGAAATTAATGTTATTTTCAAATACAATCTGTTTTTGGGCTCAAGTTGTGGTTACTTAAGTGTAAAAAGTAACTTAAGTAAGTAACTTCACTCTGCACTGTTTGTTTGCGCTGTCTGTGTCTCTTAGGCATACGGTTCCCGACAGCCAATGGGAGAAGGCCCAGGGGGCCGGCCCTGAGTGGTACAGTGAGACTCTGGGAGATGGTTCTCCTGTTATCATCTATCTCCACGGCAACGTGGGCTCCAGGTGGGTCTAGTGTTGGGGGTAGAGACCCTGTGTGTATCCGAAATGGATCCCTATTCCCTATATAGTGCACTACATTTGACCAGAGCCCTATGGGTGAGGGAGGTATGGGCCCTGGTCAAAAGTAATGCACTATATAGGGAATAGGGGGCCATTTGAGATACACATCCTGGTAGACTCTCCTAATGAAGTCCAGTGGGTATTATTACATCATCAGGGCCATGTTCATTAGGGAACACCGTGTTAAAATGTTTTGGAAATAGAACATTAGTGTTCCTTTTGGAAAATAAGAACAGGTTCCCTGTTTCAGTATGTTTTCTTCCATGTTGTGCCTGATGAATACATCCCAGTAGTCACTTGTTAGATTCTTCTTAGTTCCCGAGATTAAGGAAATCAGTGATATCCCTCGATTTGTTCCACAGATATACCATAGGCATCCTAGTGTTGTATCAATGAATGAGAAGGAGCCTTTTTATCCCCATGTTTCTAAACTCTCAAACTGTCCTGTCATGTCCAAAGGGCCATAAACCACAGAGTGGAACTTGTGAAGGTACTGTATGTTGTTCTAGTCTGAAAAAAAAAAAGGATTTTGGAGTATTGGGTTAAAATAAGGATGTCCTAACCAAGCCTGTCTATTTTCTAGATCCTAAGTGCAGCAGGGTATCATGTACTGTCACTGGACTACAGAGGTAAGCACAAATAACAATTAATGTACACATATATTGTTATATTTCCCTGGCCGTTACAAAAACTCAGATGTGTCAAATAATCATGTACGGTATGACGATTTGACAAGAAAAGAAAAATTAATTAATTTACAAATTCATTAATTCATTTGAAAACTTCATGTAGTTAACGTAGTGTTGCTCTCAGAAGTAAATATATTTAATATTTTGCAATTCATTTACATATTTTTTTTTTGCATCAGATTTGTTGTCATGGAAGCAGAGTGGAAATATCGTCTAGTCAGGGTGAAAGCAGCCATAGTGACATCATGAATCAAAGGGCTTCTTTGTCACCTTGTCGTCGTCCCCCCCCCCTCTCAGGTTATGGAGATTCCAGTGGGGAGCCCAGTGAGGTTGGGTTGACCTCTGACGCCCTCTATCTGTACCAGTGGGTAAAGACACGCAGCAGGACCAGTCAGATCTGTCTGTGGGGACATTCCCTGGGTACTGGGTGAGTGAGTGTCTTTCAGGCATTTTGCGTTTTTTTTTGTGTGGTTTTGTTGTTGAAACATTTTGGCCCAATCTCAATCAATCAAATGTATTTATAACGCCCTTCGTACATCAGCTGATGTCACAAAGTGCTGTAAAGAAACCCAACCTAAAACACCAAACAGCAAGCAATGCAGGTGTAGAAGCATCTCAAATGGACCCCTAAGACACATTTGTGAAGCTCTGAGAGTATTTGACAGGTTTAACCTATCCGCTAGTATCTCCACCCTGCCCTCTGATAGGCTAGGTGGAAGCTTTCACCATTGCTTATATACTGATCAAAATTCTCTTAAGATCCCCACAAGTGCAGAGGGTTTAAGGCTTATAGCGGTCAATTTGGGATTCACCCTGGGTTTCATTCTAGACTCTTTCCCCCAAAATGGAGATGTGTGACCTCTCTCCGCAGGGTGGTCACCAACGCTGCTGTAAAGATACAGGAACAGGGTGAGTTACTGCCTCCGGCTCCAGACAGTTCCTACACCATTCAAACATGTTTTTAAATTCATGACAGGCAAAAGTGTGGAGAATCGGACATATAGTTTGTCAGTGGTGAAGAACAAAGTCAGAAGTCTTCAGATCCCTCAATAGTGTTCAAAGTGAGCGGACTCTGATATAGGTTTAGTTAGGTTCAGTCATACCTCAGCAGGTGGACCGTGGGCAGGACCCAGAATGAGGTCAATACCGTTAACAAAAACAAAAACCTGCAGGAAATTAGGTTTAAAACGGCTCATTTTTCTCTCTGTCAACAAGAGGGGTTGTGAGCTATGGGTTGTTACTACGCCGATAAATGACAATATCGAAACGGACCTTTGCCATCTAGGACATTTGAGCACTTCGGACCTAGTTCGTTTATCTACCTTCACAGCTACCAATGATTTTCGATTTCACAATTTATTCATCTGATTTGGAAGTGCACTCAATTTTTCCCTGTTGTTTTCAACGTCAGTGACTGGTCTCGATAGCCTGCGTGCCAGTCTGTTTGCCCTGCCAACGTCTGACTGGTCTCGATAGCCTGCATGCCAGTCTGTTTGCCCTGCCAACGTCAGTGACTGGTCTCGATAGCCTGCGTGCCAGTCTGTTTGCCCTGCCAACGTCAGTGACTGGTCTCGATAGCCTGCGTGCCAGTCTGTTTGCCCTGCCAACGTCAGTGACTGGTCTCGATAGCCTGCGTGCCAGTCTGTTTGCCCTGCCAACGTCAGTGACTGGTCTCGATAGCCTGCGTGCCAGTCTGTTTGCCCTGCCAACGTCAGTGACTGGTCTCGATAGCCTGCGTGACAGTCTGTTTGCCCTGCCAACGTCTGACTGGTCTCGATAGCCTGCGTGCCAGTCTGTTTGCCCTGCCAACGTCAGTGACTGGTCTCGATAGCCTGCGTGCCAGTCTGTTTGCCCTGCCAACGTCAGTGACTGGTCTCGATAGCCTGCGTGCCAGTCTGTTTGCCCTGCCAACGTCAGTGACTGGTCTCGATAGCCTGCGTGCCTGTTTGCCCTGCCAGTCTGTTTGCGCTGCCAACGGTCAGTGACTGGTCTCGACTGGTCTCGAGCCTGCGTGCCAGTCTGTTGGCCCTGCCAACGTCAGTGACTGGTCTCGATAGCCTGCGTGACAGTCTGTTTGCCCTGCCAACGTCAGTGACTGGTCTCGATAGCCTGCGTGCCAGTCTGTTGGCCCTGCCAACGTCAGTGACTGGTCTCAATAGCCTGCGTGCCAGTCTGTTTGCCCTGCCAACGTCAGTGACTGGTCTCGATAGCCTGCGTGCCAGTCTGTTGGCCCTGCCAACGTCAGTGACTGGTCTCGATAGCCTGCGTGCCAGTCTGTTGGCCCTGCCAACGTCAGTGACTGGTCTCGATAGCCTGCGTGCCAGTCTGTTAGCGCTGCCAACGTCAGTGACCGACCTCAGCGTAATCTCAACATTCAGTAGGCAGCCTGAGTTTATGCACGCGGCCACTGATAGAACCTCCATTAAAAACCATGACAACCCCTGTGCAGAGGTGCTGACTGAGGGATAATAAACGGTATAAAAGAAAGGAAGTCGCACTCTACACACTCTCCAAACAATTTATGTTTGTTTTTTTGTGTCCTACGTCATTCCATTTCATATGTAGTTTTACATCCTGTTTTTTTTGCAATTCGTATATTATACACACAGTACCAGTCAAAAGTTTGGACAAACCTACTCATTCCAGGGTTTTTCTTTATTTTTTAAAACTATTTTCTACATTGTAGAATAATAGTGAAGACATCAAAACTATGAAATAACACATATGGAATCATGTAGTAACCAAAAAAAATATGTTATATTTTAGATTATTCAAAGATGCCACCCTTTGCCTTGGTGACAGCTATGTAACACAAATCTGTGTTACAAATTTGTCGTGCTTTAAGATCCCGGACTGTATCTTTAAACATAACCTTTCGGCATGCAGTTCAAGCATTCATTATGGAACTCTAAAGAAGTCACTGATCGAACATAACATTAATAATGGATCTATGACAAAAATGTTTATCTAGACATGTTTCCATGTTTGTCTAGACATGTTTCCATGTTTGTCTAGACATGTTTCCATGTTTATCTAGACATGTTTCCATGTTTGTCTAGACATGTTTCCATGTTTATCTAGACATGTTTCCATGTTTGTCATGACATGTTTCCATGGTTGTCTTGACATGTTTCCATGTTTATCTAGACATGTTTCCATGTTTATCTGGACATGTTTCCATGTTTGTCTTGACATGTTTGCATGTTTATCTAGACACGTTTCCATGTTTGTAATGACATGTTTCCATGTTTATCTAGACATGTTTCCATGTTTGTCATGACATGTTTCCATGTTTATCTAGACATGTTTCCATGTTTGTAATGACATGTTTCCATGTTTGTCTTGACATGTTTCCATGTTTGTAATGACATGTTTCCATGTTTATCTAGACATGTTTCCATGTTCGTCTAGACATGTTTCCATGTTTGTCATGACATGTTTCCATGTTTGTAATAACATGTTTCCATGTTTATCTAGACATGTTTCCATGTTTGTCATGACATGTTGCCATGTTTGTCATGACATGTTTCCATGTTTGTCTTGACATGTTTCCATGTTTGTCATG
>NC_068449.1:2578906-2583906 GCF_023373465.1 Oncorhynchus keta
TTGAAAATGATTTGCGTTTC
Organism: Oncorhynchus keta; assembly: GCF_023373465.1. NCBI lineage: Eukaryota > Metazoa > Chordata > Actinopteri > Salmoniformes > Salmonidae > Oncorhynchus > Oncorhynchus keta. Next base: position 2,578,927 of record NC_068449.1, read on the forward strand.
CATGTGCTTTTCTCCGCAGGCGGTTTCTACAAAGCAAGAATAACAACATTGATCGACCGATAGTCCTGTGAGTCGGCGACATTTTTAGGGGAAGAGCTGCCTACTAAACCCCCCAGAAAGGACCAATTACACATACACTATTGCCTGTTCATGGTCTTTGTGAGATTCTTGTTCCTCACTCAAAAACTGTCATTTTGTGTATTGCACTCGTCTCTCATAGTTGTCAGTGTCTGTATGAATTAAATTACAATGAAAAACTTTCAACAACATTAAAAAGACATCCGATCAGACACGAATATATTTATTTTGATGCAACACAGAACATTGGAAAACAAGGGTCATTATAATGGAATATTCAACCCTCGCTATATAGTATGAGACAGTTTTGCTAAGAACGGACCACTCACTGGTAGCTGGCTAACGGGCAAGTTTCCCCAAATGGCACCCCTGTTCACTTTAAGGTGCACTACTTTCGACCAAGGCCAATAGCAGTTCGGTCAACAGTAGTGCACTATATAGTGGACAGGCTGCCATTTGACCTTGTATTTAGAAGGTGGATTCAGAAATGCTGGGGAAAATTTGATCATTCCGTTTGTTTATTCTGAAGGTATGTAGCAGACTGTTGTTTATTCTGAAGGTATGTAGCAGACTGTTGTTTGTGGATTCTGAAGGTATGTAGCAGACTGTTGTTTGTGGATTCTGAAGGTATGTAGCAGACTGTTTGTGGATTCTGAAGGTATGTAGCAGACTGTTTGTTTATTCTGAAGGTATGTAGCAGACTGTTGTTTGTTTATTCTGAAGGTATGTAGCAGACTGTTATTTGTGGATTCTGAAGGTATGTAGCAGACTGTTGTTTGTGGATTCTGAAGGTATGTAGCAGACTGTTGTTTGTGGATTCTGAAGGTATGTAGCAGACTGTTGTTTGTGGATTCTGAAGGTATGTAGCAGACTGTTTGTTTATTCTGAAGGTATGTAGCAGACTGTTTGTGGATTCTGAAGGTATGTAGCAGACTGTTGTTTGTGGATTCTGAAGGTATGTAGCAGACTGTTGTTTGTGGATTCTGAAGGTATGTAGCAGACTGTTTGTTTATTCTGAAGGTATGTAGCAGACTTGTTTGTGGATTCTGAAGGTATGTAGCAGACTGTTTGTTTATTCTGAAGGTATGTAGCAGACTGTTTGTTTATTCTGAAGGTATGTAGCAGACTGTTTGTTTATTCTGAAGGTATGTAGCAGACTGTTTGTGGATTCTGAAGGTATGTAGCAGACTGTTTGTGGATTCTGAAGGTATGTAGCAGACTGTTTGTTTATTCTGAAGGTATGTAGCAGACTGTTTGTTTATTCTGAAGGTATGTAGCAGACTGTTTGTGGATTCTGAAGGTATGTAGCAGACTGTTGTTTGTGGATTCTGAAGGTATGTAGCAGACTGTTGTTTGTGGATTCTGAAGGTATGTAGCAGACTGTTTGTTTATTCTGAAGGTATGTAGCAGACTGTTGTTTGTGGATTCTGAAGGTATGTAGCAGACTGTTGTAGATTCTGAAGGTATGTAGCAGACTGTTTGTTTATTCTGAAGGTATGTAGCAGACTGTTTGTGTATTCTGAAGGTATGTAGCAGACTGTTATTTTGTGGATTCTGAAGGTATGTAGCAGACTGTTTGTTTATTCTGAAGGTATGTTGCAGACTGTTATTTTGTGGATTCTGAAGGTATGTAGCAGACTGTTTGTGGATTCTGAAGGTATGTAGCAGACTGTTTGTTTATTCTGAAGGTATGTAGCAGACTGTTTGTGGATTCTGAAGGTATGTAGCAGACTGTTGTTTGTGGATTCTGAAGGTATGTAGCAGACTGTTTGTTTATTCTGAAGGTATGTAGCAGACTGTTGTTTGTGGATTCTGAGGGTATGTAGCAGACTGTTATTTTGCATCAGTTAAGGTGTTTTACAAACAAAACTCAGTTTATTGAGCTAAAGGGGCAATCTGGTATTTGACTCATTTCAATACATGGTTAAAACATTTCAATCTCACAGATGGACTTGCCTCCATAGCTGTGTTTATAAATTTGGGAGTGGCTATCCCTCAGCTGTTTACCAAAAGTGGCGTGGTGACTGCTTTGTTGTTGTCTGAATCCCAGATTGTCCCTTTAAAAAGAACACGAGGCGCTTCTGGGTGACATTTCCCTAGATACAAATCTAGAATCCACTTCCCCTCAATCATTAGAAAAAAACTGACCCAAGATCAGCGTCTAGGGGCAATGTCACCCTACACCACACCAGGCAGCCTCACTTCTCCGTCAGCACCCTGCCGGTCTCCTCCAAGGCCTTGCGGGGCTCGTTGGGGGGTGGGATCTTCAGATCCGTAGGCTCCACCCCCCACACCTCCGTGGCGTAGTCAGTGATGGTGCGGTCGCTAGAGAACTTTCCGGAAGCAGCGATATTCTTGATCGCCATCTGCGTCCACTCCTTAGGATTCTATAAGAAACAACATGAATAATATATATCATACTGTATGCCATCATATAATACAAAAGTATAATTTATAATATATATTATCATAGTAATATATAAGTAAACTGTACTTACACTTTGGTCACTTAAAGTGCATTCAGTTAAGGTAGCCTAGACAACCACATTTCCAACCAAGGTAGCTAAGACAACCACGTATCCAAGGTAGCTAAGACAACCACATATCCAAGGTAGCTAAGACAACCACATATCCAAGGTAGCTAAGACAACCACATATCCAAGGTAGCTAAGACAACGACGTATCCAAGGTAGCTAAGACAACGACGTATCCAAGGTAGCTAAGACAACCACATATCCAAGGTAGCTAAGACAACCACATATCCAAGGTAGCTAAGACAACCACATATCCAAGGTAGCTAAGACAACCACATCTCCAAGGTAGCTAAGACAACCACGTATCCAAGGTAGCTAAGACAACCACGTATCCAAGGTAGCTAAGACAACCACATATCCAAGGTAGCTAAGACAACCACATATCCAAGGTAGCTAAGACAACCACATATCCAAGGTAGCTAAGACAACCACATATCCAAGGTAGCTAAGACAACCACATATCCAAGGTAGCTAAGACAACCACATATCCAAGGTAGCTAAGACAACCACGTATCCAAGGTAGCTAAGACAACCACATATCCAAGGTAGCTAAGACAACCACGTATCCAAGGTAGCTAAGACAACCACGTATCCAAGGTAGCTAAGACAACCACATATCCAAGGTAGCTAAGACAACGACGTATCCAAGGTAGCTAAGACAACGACGTATCCAAGGTAGCTAAGACAACCACATATCCAAGGTAGCTAAGACAACCACATCTCCAAGGTAGCTAAGACAACCACATCTCCAAGGTAGCTAAGACAATGACGTATCCAAGGTAGCTAAGACAACGACATTCACTACACAGTGCATACGTTATTTACATAAGTATTCAGACCCATTCGCTCTGAGACTCAAAATTGAGCAAAGTTGCATCCTGTTTCCATTGATCATCCCTGAGATGTCTCTACAACTTGATTGGAGTCCACCTGTGGCAAATTAAATTGATTGGACATGATTTGGAAAGGCACATACCTGTCTATATAAGGTCCCACAGTTGACAGTGTATGTCAGAGTAAAAAACCAAGCCATGAGGTGGAAGGAATTGTCCATAGAGGTCAGAGACAGGATTGTGTCGAGGCACAGATCTGGGGAAGGGTGTCCAACACATTTCTGCAGCATTGAAGGTCCCCAAGAACACAGTGGCCTCCATCATTCTTAAATGGAAGACGTTTGGAACCACCAAGACTCTTCCTAGAGCTGGCCGCCCGGCCAAACTGCTGAGCCTAACAAAGTACTGAGTGAAGGGTCTGAATACTTATGTAAATGTAATATTTTAGTATAAATATTTTTGGAGAAACCAGTTTTTGCTTTGTCATTATGGGTTATTGTGTGTAGATTGATGAAGAAAAATGTCATCAATTTTAGGGGTCAATTTTAGGGGTCTGAATACTTTCCGAATGCAATGTATATACACAAAGGTATGTGGACACCCCTTCAAATTAGTTATTTGACTATTTCAGCCACACCCGTTGCCGACCGGTGTATAACATCGAGCACACAGCCATGCAATCTCCACAGACAAACATTGGCAGTAGAATGGCCCGTACTGAAGAGCTCAGTGACTTTCAACGTCGCACCATCATAGGATGCCACCTTTCCAACAAGTCAGTTCGTCTTAATTTTCTGCCCTGCTAGAGCTGCCTCGGACAACTAAGCGCAGTTATTGTGAAGTGAAAATGTCTAGGAGCAACAACGGTTCAGCCGCGAAGTGGTAGGCCACACAAGCTCACGGAACGGGACCGGCGAGTGCTGAAAGCGCGTAAAAATAATCTGTCCTCGGTAACACTCACTACCGAGTTCCAAACTGCCTCTGGAAGTCATAATGATGATTACCTGATAAAGTCATCATTAACTAGAGGTACATGGAGGATAATGATGTTTACCTGATATAGTCATTATTAACTAGAGGCACATGGGGGATAATGATGATTACCTGATATAGTTATTAACTAGAGGTACATGAGGGATAATGATGATTACCTGATATAGTTATTATTAACTAGAGGTACATGAGGGATAATGATGATTACCTGATATAGTTATTAACTAGAGGTACATGAGGGATAATGATGATTACCTGATATAGTCATTATTAACTAGAGGTACATGGAGGATAATGATGATTACCTGATATAGTTATTAACTAGAGGTACATGAGGGATAATGATGATTACCTGATATAGTCATTATTAACTAGAGGTACACACAGGGATAATGATAATGATGATTACCTGATATAGTTTATTAACTAGAGGTACACAAGGGATAATGATGATTACCTGATATAGTTATTAACTAGAGGCACATGAGGGATAATGATGATTACCTGATATAGTTATTAACTAGAGGTACATGAGGGATAAT
>NC_068449.1:2588906-2683906 GCF_023373465.1 Oncorhynchus keta
TTACTGTAGGGGGTAGATTACTGTAGGGGGTAGATTACTGTAGGGGGGTAGATTACTGTAGGGGGATAGATTACTGTAGGGGGCAGATTACTGTAGGGGGCAGATTACTGTAGGGGGTAGATTACTGTAGGGGGGATAGATTACTGTAGGGGGGGATAGATTACTGTAGGGGGGGTAGATTACTGTAGGGGGGATAGATTACTGTAGGGGGGATAGATTACTGTAGGGGGGGTAGATTACTGTAGGGGGGGTAGATTACTGTAGGGGGTAGATTACTGTAGGGGTAGATTACTGTAGGGGGGTAGATTACTGTAGGGGGGGTAGATTACTGTAGGGGTAGATTACTGTAGGGGGATAGATTACTGTAGGGGGTAGGGGGCAGATTACTGTAGGGGGATAGATTACTGTAGGGGGGATAGATTACTGTAGGGGGGGATAGATTACTGGGGGTAGATTACTGTAGGGGGTAGATAGATTACTGTAGGGGGATAGATTACTGTAGGGGGTAGATTACTGTAGGGGTAGATTACTGTAGGGGGTAGATTACTGTAGGGGTAGATTACTGTAGGGGGGGATAGATTACTGTAGGGGATAGATTACTGTAGGGGTAGATTACTGTAGGGGGGTAGATTACTGTAGGGGGATAGATTACTGTAGGGGGATAGATTACTGTAGGGGGTAGATTACTGTAGGGGGCAGATTACTGTAGGGGGGCAGATTACTGTAGGGGGGAGATTACTGTAGGGGGATAGATTACTGTAGGGGGTAGATTACTGTAGGGGGTAGATTACTGTAGGGGGGATAGATTACTGTAGGGGTAGAATACTGTAGGGGGTAGATTACTGTAGGGGGATAGATTACTGTAGGGGGTAGATTACTGTAGGGGTAGATTACTGTAGATCACTGGGGGGATAGATTACTGTAGGGGGATAGATTACTGTAGGGGGCAGATTACTGTAGGGGGGATTACTGTAGGGGGGATAGATTACTGTAGGGGTAGATTACTGTAGGGGTAGATTACTGTAGGGGGATAGATTACTGTAGGGGTAGATACTGTAGGGGGCAGATCACTGGGGGGATAGATTACTGTAGGGGGGTAGATTACTGTAGGGGGCAGATCACTGTAGGGGATAGATTACTGTAGGGGGTAGAACACTGTAGGGGGCAGATTACTGTAGGGGGATAGATTACTGTAGGGGGTAGATTACTGTAGGGGGATAGATTACTGTAGGGGATAGATCACTGTAGGGGGATAGATTACTGTAGGGGTAGATTACTGTAGGGGGGTAGATTACTGTAGGGGGATAGATTACTGTAGGGGGTAGATTACTGTAGGGGGTAGATTACTGTAGGGGGATAGATTACTGTAGGGGGATAGATTACTGTAGGGGGGGATAGATTACTGTAGGGGGGATAGATTACTGTAGGGGGGGGGGGGGGGGGTAGATTACTGTAGGGGGGTAGATTACTGTAGGGGGATAGATTACTGTAGGGGGATAGATTACTGTAGGGGGATAGATTACTGTAGGGGGGCAGATTACTGTAGGGGGGGTAGATTACTGTAGGGGGATAGATTACTGTAGGGGGGATAGATTACTGTAGGGGGATAGATTACTGTAGGGGGTAGATTACTGTAGGGGGCAGATTACTGTAGGGGGTAGATTACTGTAGGGGGTAGATTACTGTAGGGGGATAGATTACTGTAGGGGGATAGATTACTGTAGGGGGATAGATTACTGTAGGGGGCAGATTACTGTAGGGGGTAGATCACTGTAGGGGGATAGATTACTGTAGGGGGATAGATTACTGTAGGGGTAGATTACTGTAGGGGGCAGATTACTGTAGGGGATAGATTACTGGGGGCAGATTACTGTAGGGGCAGATTACTGTAGGGGGATAGATTACTGTAGGGGGCAGATTACTGTAGGGGGCAGATTACTGTAGGGGGATTACTGTAGGGGATAGATTACTGTAGGGGTAGATTACTGTAGGGGGATAGATTACTGTAGGGGGATAGATTACTGTAGGGGGGGATAGATTACTGTAGGGGGCAGATTACTGTAGGGGATAGATTACTGTAGGGGAAGATTACTGTAGGGGGACAGATTACTGTAGGGGATAGATTACTGTAGGGGGATAGATTACTGTAGGGGGATAGATTACTGTAGGGGGATAGATTACTGTAGGGGGTAGATCACTGTAGGGGGATAGATTACTGTAGGGGGATAGATTACTGTAGGGGGAATAGATTACTGTAGGGGGCAGATTACTGTAGGGGGGCAGATTACTGTAGGGGGATAGATTACTGTAGGGGGGATAGATTACTGTAGGGGGATAGATTACTGTAGGGGTAGATTACTGTAGGGGGATAGATTACTGTAGGGGGCAGATTACTGTAGGGGGGAGATTACTGTAGGGGATAGATTACTGTAGGGGAAATAGATTACTGTAGGGGGATTACTGTAGGGGGTAGATGACTGTAGGGGGGGCAGATTACTGTAGAATAGATTACTGTAGGGGGTAGATCACTGTAGGGGTAGATTACTGTAGGGGGATAGATCACTGTAGGGGATAGATCACTGTTACTGTAGGGGGATTACTGTAGGGGGATAGATTACTGTAGGGGGAAATAGATTACTGTAGGGGGGAGATTACTGTAGGGGGCAGATTACTGTAGGGGATAGATTACTGTAGGGGGGACAGATTACTGTAGGGGGATAGATTACTGTAGGGGATAGATTACTGTAGGGGATAGATTACTGTAGGGGGATAGATTACTGTAGGGGGTAGATTACTGTAGGGGATAGATTACTGGGGGAAATAGATGACTGTAGGGGGACAGATTACTGTAGGGGATGACTGTAGGGGGAGATCACTGTAGATAGATTACTGTAGGGGGATAGATTACTGTAGGGGGAAATAGATGACTGTAGGGGGGATTTCACTGTAGGGGGAATAGATTACTGTAGGGGATAGATTACTGTAGGGGGATAGATTACTGTAGGGGGAAATAGATGACTGTAGGGGGATAGATTACTGTAGGGGGGATAGATTACTGTAGGGGGAAATAGATTTACTGTAGGGGGGAAATAGATACTGTAGGGGGGAAATAGATGACTGTAAGGGGGAAATAGATGACTGTAGGGGGGAAATAGATGACTGTAGGGGGAATAGATGACTATATAGATGACTGTAGGGGGGAAATAGATGACTGTAGGGGGGAAATAGATGACTGTAGGGGGGAAATAGATGACTGTAGGGGGGAAATAGATGACTGAAGGGGGGAAATAGATGACTGTAAGGGGGAAATAGATGACTGTAGGGGGGAAATAGATGACTGTAGGGGGGAAATAGATGACTGTAAGGGGGAAATAGATGACTGTAGGGGGGAAATAGATGAGAGGAGGGAGAACTTGCACAATTGGTAGCTGACTAAATACTTTTTTGCCCCACTGTATATAGTAGATAGATTTATAGTAGATAGTACCTTTCTCAGCCAGGGAGACTCTGCAGTTCTCCAGGTAGATATATATATAGTAGATAGATATATAGTAGATAGATTTATAGTAGATAGTACCTTTCTCAGCCAGGAAGATTCTGTAGTTCTCCAGGTAGATATATAGTTGATAGATTTATAGTAGATAGTACCTTTCTCAGCCAGGGACTCTGTAGTTCTCCAGGTAGATATATATATAGTAGATAGATATATAGTAGATAGATTTATAGTAGATAGTACCTTTCTCAGCCAGGAAGACTCTGTAGTTCTCCAGGTAGATATATAGTAGATAGATTTATAGTAGATAGTACCTTTCTCAGCCAGGAAGACTCTGTAGTTGTCCAGGTAGATATATAGTAGATAGATTTAGTAGATAGATATAGTAGATAGTACCTTTCTCAGCCAGGAGACTCTGTAGTTCTCCAGGTAGATATATAGTAGATAGATTTATAGTAGATAGTACCTTTCTCAGCCAGGAGACTCTGTAGTTCTCCAGGTAGATATATAGTAGATAGATTTATAGTAGATAGTACCTTTCTCAGCCAGGAAGACTCTGTAGTTCTCCAGGTAGATATATAGTAGATAGATTTATAGTAGATAGTACCTTTCTCAGCCAGGAAGACTCTGTAGTTGTCCAGGTAGATATATAGTAGATAGATGTATAGTAGATAGTACCTTTCTCAGCCAGGGAGACTCTGTAGTTGTCCAGGTAGATATATAGTAGATAGATTTATAGTAGATAGTACCTTTCTCAGCCAGGGAGACTCTGTAGTTCTCCAGGTAGATATATAGTAGATAGATTTATAGTAGATAGTACCTTTCTCAGCCAGGGAGACTCTGTAGTTGTCCAGGTAGATATATAGTAGATAGATTTATAGTAGATAGTACCTTTCTCAGCCAGGGAGACTCTGTAGTTCTCCAGGTAGATATATAGTAGATAGATTTATAGTAGATAGTACCTTTCTCAGCCAGGGAGACTCTGTAGTTCTCCAGGTAGATATATAGTAGATAGATGTATAGTAGATAGTACCTTTCTCAGCCAGGGAGACTCTGTAGTTGTCCAGGTAGATATATAGTAGATAGATTTATAGTAGATAGTACCTTTCTCAGCCAGGGAGACTCTGTAGTTCTCCAGGTAGATATATAGTAGATAGATTTATAGTAGATAGTACCTTTCTCAGCCAGGGAGACTCTGTAGTTCTCCAGGTAGATGACCTTCAGTTTGCTTCCCACCACTGGGTCTTTGTTGACCACATGTCCGACGGCCGTGATCAGCTTGATGATCTTCTTGGCCATGTGATACCCTGGGGCAGCCTGTAGAGGGAGACGACGCTCTCAATGGTGAAGAAATATATATGTTTTTATATATTTTTTAATTTAATTAATTCTTATTTACAATGACGGCCTACCCCGGCCAAACCTGGACGACGCTGGGCCAATAGCGCGCCGCCCTATGTGACTCCCAATCACGGCCGGATGTGATACAGCCTGGATATGATGTCATTGTTTCAGCATTATCGGCTTGAGTTTTTAAAAACTACGGTGTGCGATATGGATAAATCAACACAATCTACTTTTTTGGTTTTACAAATCGCAGGCGTCTTGAAGCTAAAATTGGGTTCACGTATACTCTGCTAATGACCCTACAAAAACTCTAAAGGAGCAAAGGAGAGCCATGTACGAAACGGAGAACTAAACCAGGAATGTCTGGTAAGTAAAATGGGGGCCGCCATCTTTATACACCTCAGCTGTTCTCCTTTATGAGTCCCAAATGGCACCCTCAACTTGTTCCCTTTTATAGGGCTCTACTTCACACAGGGGGTCCATGGGGCTCTACTTCACACAGGGGGTCCATGGGGCTCTACTTCACACAGGGGGGCCATGGGGCTCTACTTCAGACAGGGGGTCCATGGGGCTCTACTTCACACAGGGGGTCCATGGGGCTCTACTTCACACAGGGGGTCCATGGGGCTCTACTTCACACAGGAGAGGGGGTCCATGGGGCTCTACTTCACACAGGAGAGGGGGTCCATGGGGCTCTACTTCACACAGGAGAGGGGTCCATGGGGCTCTACTTCACACAGGGGGTCCATGGGGCTCTACTTCACACAGGGGTCCATGGGGCTCTACTTCACACAGGGGAGGGGGTCCATGGGGCTCTACTTCACACAGGAGAGGGGGTCCATGGGGCTCTACTTCACACAGGGGAGGGGGTCCATGGGGCTCTACTTCACACAGGGGGTCCATGGGGCTCTACTTCACACAGGGGAGGGGGTCCATGGGGCTCTACTTTACATTACATTACATTTAAGTCATTTAGCAGACGCTCTTATCCAGAGCGACTTACTTCACACAGGGGAGGGGGTCCATGGGGCTCTACTTCAGACAGGGGGTCCATGGGGCTCTACTTCACACAGGGGAGGGGGTCCATGGGGCTCTACTTTACATTACATTACATTTAAGTCATTTAGCAGACGCTCTTATCCAGAGCGACTTACTTCACACAGGGGAGGGGGTCCATGGGGCTCTACTTCAGACAGGGGGTCCATGGGGCTCTACTTCACACAGGGGAGGGGGTCCATGGGGCTCTACTTCAGACAGGGGGGTTATAGGGCTCTACTTCAGACAGGGGGTCCATGTGGCTCTACTTCAGACAGGGGGTTATAGGGCTCTACTTCAGACAGGGGGTCCATGGGGCTCTACTTCAGACAGGGGGGTTATAGGGCTCTACTTCAGACAGGGGGTCCATGGGGCTCTACTTCAGACAGGGGGGTTATAGGGCTCTGGTAAAACTTAGTGCACAATTTTAGACACAGCATCTCTCTCTCTCTCTCTCTCTCTCTCAAAACCAAGGAGAGAAGATCCACAGTTCCTTCCTTAGAGCCTTCTCCTCCAATTAATTTGAAAAGGACGAGAGGGGAGAGTAGGTGGGGAATCATGGGATGACTCATTGAGAAAGAGTCCTAGGCTATTCATGTAATGGGTTTTGAGTTGAGTGACTCACATACATACCTTGCCACCAATGATCACAGTCCGGGGAACAAAAGGTGCTTTTGGGTTCTTCTTGATGCCTTAAAAAAAAAAAAAGATGACTTGTTCACACTTTAAACAAGGTATTACATATTATAAAGACTTCATTAAGCCTTCATAACCCTTTATAAGCCCTACATAGAAGCTTCACAAATCATTTATAAGCAGATGTCATTCTAAAATCAAGGTGAAAACTATGATCCCTTATTGAAAGCTATGATCCCTTGTTAAATCCACTTCTATCAGTGTAGATGAAGGGGAGGAGACATGTAGATGAAGGGGAGGAGACATGTAGATGAAGGGGAGGAGACATGTAAAAAGAAGGATTTTTAAGCCTCGAGACAATTGAGACATGGATTGTGTGTGTGTGCCATTCAGAGGGTGAACGGGAAAGACAAAACATGTAAGTGCCTTTGAATGGGTTACGGTAGTAGGTGTCAGACGCACCGGTTTGTGTCAAGAACTGCATCGCAGTGCTAGAGGCGTCGCTACAGGCCCGGGTTCGATCCCGGGCTGTATCACAACCGGCCATGATCGCCATAGGGCGTCAGTTGAACGGTGTTTCCTCCAACACATTGGTGCGGCTGGTTTCTGGGGTAAGTGGGCGGCAGGGTGGCCTAGTGGTTAGAGCGTTGGACTAGTAACCGGAAGGTTGCAAGTTCAAATCCCCGAGCTGACAAGGTACAAATCTGTTGTTCTGCCCCTGAACAGGCAGTTAACCCGCTGTTCCTAGACCAGTTAACCCACTGTTCCCAGGCCGTCATTGAAAATAAGAATTTGTTCTTAACTTACTTTCCTAGTTCAATAAAGGTAAAATAAATAAATTAAGGAGAGCGGTTTGGTGGGTCATGTTTCGGAGGAGCCTGTTGGGGAGTTGCAGCGACGAGACAAGATCGAAATTGGGGAGAGGAATAAAATTAAAATAAAAAATGATTTATATATATAAAAAGAACTGCGATGCTGCTGGGTTTTTCAGCTCAACAGTTTTTCTGTGTGCATCAACAATTGTCCACTCCCCAAAGGACATCCAGCCAACTTGAAATCACTGTGGAACGCTTTCCACACCTTGCAGAGTCCATGCCCCGAAAAATTGAGGCTGTTCTGAGGGCGCAAGGGGGGGATGCAACACAATATTATGAAGCTGTTCCTAATGTTTTGTACACTCAGTGTAGGGTACTTTGGTCTAGATAGCGGGTAGGGTGCTGTGGTCTAGATAGGGGGTAGGGTGCTGTGGTCTATATAGGGGGTAGGGTGCTGTGGTCTAGATAGGGGGTAGGGTGCTGTGGTCTAGATAGGGGGTAGGGTGCTGTGGTCTAGATAGGGGGTAGGGTGCTGTGGTCTAGATAGGGGATAGGGTGCTGTGGTCTGTATAGGGGGTAGGGTGGTCTGTATAGGGGGTAGGGTGCTGTGGTCTGTATAGGGGGTAGGGTGGTCTGTATAGGGGGTAGGGTGCTCTGTATAGGGGGTAGGGTTGTCTGTATAGGGGGTAGGGTGGTTTGTATAGGGGGTAGGGTGGTCTGTATAGGGGGTAGGGTGGTCTGTATAGGGGGTAGGGTGCTGTGGTCTGTCTGGGGGTAGGGTGGTCTGTATAGGGGATAGGGTGGTCTGTATAGGGGGTAGGGTGGTCTGTATAGGGGGTAGGGTGGTCTGTATAGGGGTAGGGTGGTCTGTATAGGAGGTAGGGTGCTGTGGTCTGTATAGGGGTAGGGTGGTCTGTATAGGGGTAGGGTGGTCTGTATAGGGGGTAGGGTGCTCTGTATAGGGGGTAGGGTGCTCTGTATAGGGGGTAGGGTGGTCTGTATAGGGGTAGGGTGGTCTGTATAGGGGTAGGGTGCTCTGTATAGGGGGTATGGTGGTCTGTATAGGGGGTAGGGTGCTCTGTATAGGGGGTAGGGTGGTCTGTATAGGGGGTAGGGTGGTCTGTATAGGGGGTAGGGTGGTCTGTATAGGGGGTAGGCTGGTCTGTATAGGGGGTAGGGTGGTCTGTATAGGGGGTAGGCTGGTCTGTATAGGGGGTAGGGTGGTCTGTATAGGGGGTAGGGTGGTCTGTATAGGGGGTAGGGTGGTCTGTATAGGGGTAGGGTGGTCTGTATAGGGGGTAGGGTGGTCTGTATAGGGGGTAGGGTGGTCTGTATAGGGAGCTGTGGTCTGTATAGGGGTAGGGTGGTCTGTATAGGGAGCTGTGGTCTGTATAGGGGATAGGGTGGTCTGTATAGGGGTAGGGTGGTCTGTATAGGGGTAGGGTGGTCTGTATAGGGGGTAGGGTGGTCTGTATAGGGGGTAGGGTGGTCTGTATAGGGAGCTGTGGTCTGTATAGGGGGTAGGGTGGTCTGTATAGGGGGTAGGGTGGTCTGTATAGGGGGTAGTGGTCTGTATAGGGGGTAGGGTGGTCTGTATAGGGAGCTGTGGTCTGTATAGGGGATAGGGTGGTCTGTATAGGGGGTAGGGTGCTCTGTATAGGGGGTAGGCTGGTCTGTATAGGGGGTAGGGTGCTGTGACATACGGTTGTACATGGTGATAATGTGAAGGCAGTTGAGGAGCTGCCGCTTGTACTCGTGAATCCTCTTGACGTGGACGTCGAACATGGAGGACAGGTTGATGTTCACCTTGTACTCTTTCTCCAGGTACTGGGAAAACTTCACCTTGTTGTCCTGTGGCACACAAATGCATAGACCACAATGGAAATGATTTGTAATATATATATATAGGGGTCATGTTATGCCAATAGTATTGTAAATATGATCTGTTTCATGTTATGATCTGTTGCTTATTAAGGGGGAGGTTGATGTGGTTGAAGTCTTACCTGCTTGACATTAGAGACGTCTCTGATGAAGGCATCATCATTGACCAACTCATTGAGCTTCTGTAACTGACTGAGGTCTTTCACATATTCCTCCCCAATGGCCTAGAAACAAAGACAAAGTGTACGAACACGACAATACAGAAAATAGAATAAGATAAAGCAACGGTCAAAGAGAGACAATGGTCAATAAAGACGGCCAATTAAACCTCAGCGATTAGCTCAGCCAATCCCGGGTTACAGAGGAGGAGCCAGCGCCTAGGAGTGATGCCATTGGTCTTGTTCTGGAATTTATCCGGTTCTAATTCGCTGAAGTCTCGGAACCTTTCAAAACAAAAAGGAGATATTTTCTAGAATCTAAAAAGAGTTATTAGAGAGAGAGAGAGAGAGAGAGAGAGAGAGAGAGACAGAGAGAGAGAGAGAGAGAGAGAGAGTGAAGACAGGACCGTGTTCAATCGGGCACACCGTAGAAAAACAGTTCAAATCGCTTTTACAATGTAAAACAAAAAAAAAAACAAGCGTTTCTGATTGGATAATTACAGACAGAACTTCAAAGTCAGTTTTCTTCCGTTTTGTGCCTACGGAACACGACCTAGACAAGATCCCATCTTACACGTCATTCTTGATGATGTTGGAGTGTATCTCTGCGACTCCGTTGACAGCGTGAGATCCCACGATGCACAGGTGGGCCATGTTGACCCTCTTGCCCCCGTCTTCCTCGATCAGAGACATCCTGCGTATCCGATCCAGGTCTCCTGGAAAGAGAGCTCTAATCCCCTGGAGCAACAGCAGAAACATACAACCAGTCAGCTGGTCCCAATCTGCTCCACATCCCTCCTAAACCCCTATATAGTAAATCTGAATAGGCTGGACAAGTACAGTAGAAGCAGGGTACCGCTGAAGTTTCCACCACAACTTCCATATTACACATCTACAAACGTGGACGAATTAGGGCCAAGGAGGAGTAGGGAGCTAATTGAGACATACGGTCGCCAACCCCCAGTATCTACGCTATGGTAACCTACCCCCAGTATCTACGCTACGGTAAACTACCCCCAGTGTCTACGGTACGGTAAACTACCCCCAGTGTCTACGGTACGGTAACCTACCCCAGTGTCTACGCTATGGTAACCTACCCCCAGTGTCTACGCTACAGTAACCTACCCCAGTGTCTACGCTATGGTAACCTACCCCCAGTGTCTACGCTATGGTAACCTACCCCCAGTGTCTACGCTACGGTAAACTACCCCCAGTATCTACGCTACGGTAAACTACCCCCAGTATTTACGCTATGGTAACCTACCCCCAGTGTCTACGCTACGGTAAACAACCCCCAGTATCTACGCTACGGTAAACTACCCCCAGTATCTACGCTATGGTAACCTACCCCCAGTGTCTACACTACGGTAAACTACCCCCAGTATCTACGCTATGGTAACCTACCCCCAGTGTCTACGCTACAGTAACCTACCCCCAGTGTCTACGCTACGGTAACATACCCCCAGTGTCTACGCTACGGTAACCTAACCCCAGTGTCTACGCTACGGTAACCTAACCCCAGTGTCTACGCTACGGTAACCTACCCCCAGTGTCTACGCTACGGTAACCTAACCCCAGTGCCTACACTACAGTAACCTACCCCAGTGCCTACACTACGGTAACCTACCCCCAGTGTCTACGCTACGGTAACCTATCCCCAGTGTCTACGCTACGGTAACCTATCCTCAGTGTCTACGCTACGGTCGCCTACCCCCAGTATATACGCTATGGTAACCTACCCCCAGTGCCTACGCTACGGTAACCTACCCTCAGTGTCTACGCTACGGTCGCCTACCCCCAGTATCTACGCTACGGTAACCTACCCCAGTGTCTACAGTAACCTACCCCCAGTGTCTATGCTACGGTAACCTACCCCCAGTGTCTACGCTACGGTAACCTAACCCCAGTGCCTACGCTACGGTAACCTACCCCCAGTGTCTACGCTACGGTAACCTACCCCCACTGTGCTACGGTATCGCCTACCCCCAGTGTCTACGCTACGGTAACCTACCCCCCCAGTGTCTACGCTACGGTAACCTACTCCCCAGTGTCTACGCTACGGTCGCCTACCCCCAGTGTCTACGCTACGGTAACCTACCCCCAGTGCCTACGCTACGGTCGCCTACCCCCAGTGTCTACGCTACGGTCGCCTACCCCCAGTGTCTATGCTACGGTCGCCTACCCCCAGTGTCTATGCTACGGTCGCCCCCCCAGTATCTACCCCCCCCCAGTGCCTACGCCTACGGTAACCTACCCCCAGTGTCTACGCTACGGTAACCTACCCCCAGTATCTACGCTACGGTAACCTAACCCCAGTGCCTACGCTACGCTACGGTAACCTAACCCCAGTGCCTATGCTACGGTAACCTGTCTACCCCCAGTGCCTACGCTACCCCCAGTGTCTAGGTAACCTACGCTACGGTAACCCCCCAGTGCCTACGCTACGGTAACCTACCCCAGTGCCTATGCTACGGTAACCTAGTGCCTACCCCCTAGTGCCTACGCTACGGTAACCTACCCCCAGTGTCAGTGCCTACCCCCCCCAGTGCCTACGCTACGGTAACCTACCCCCAGTGCCTACGCTACGGTAACCTACCCCAGTGCCTACGCTACGGTAACCTACCCCCCAGTGCCTAGTGCCTACCCCCAGCTACGGTAACCTACCCCCAGTGCCTACGCTACGGTAACCTACCCCCCTAGTGTCTACCCCAGTGTCTACGCTACGGTAACCTACCCCAGTATCTACGCTACGGTAACCTACCCCAGTGCCTACGCTACGGTAACCTACCCCCAGTGTCTACGCTACGGTAACCTACCCCCAGTGTCTACGCTACGGTAACCTAACCCCAGTGCCTACACTACAGTAACCTACCCCCCCCAGTGCCTACACTACGGTAACCTACCCCCAGTGTCTACGGTAACCTACCCCAGTGTCTACGCTACGGTAACCTATCCTCAGTGTCTACGCTACGGTAAACTACCCCCCAGTATCTACGCTATGGTAACCTACCCCCAGTGTCTACGCTACGGTAAACTACCCCCAGTATCTACGCTATGGTAACCTACCCCAGTGTCTACACTACAGTAACCTACCCCCAGTGTCTACGCTACGGTAACCTACCCCCCAGTGTCTACACTACGGTAACCTACCCCCAGTGTCTACACTACGGTAACCTAACCCCAGTGTCTACGCTACGGTAACCTACCCCCAGTGTCTACGCTACGGTAACCTAACCCCGTGCCTACACTACAGTAACCTACCCCCAGTGCCTACACTACGGTAACCTACCCCCAGTGTCTACGGTAACCTACCCCCAGTGTCTACGCTACGGTAACCTATCCTCAGTGTCTACGCTACGGTCGCCTACCCCCAGTATCTACGCTATGGTAACCTACCCCCAGTGCCTACGCTACGGTAACCTACCCTCAGTGTCTACGCTACGGTCGCCTACCCCCAGTATCTACGCTACGGTAACCTACCCCCAGTGTCTACAGTAACCTACCCCAGTGTCTATGCTACGGTAACCTACCCCCAGTGTCTACGCTACGGTAACCTACCCCAGTGTCTACGCTACGGTAACCTACCCCCAGTGTCTACGCTACGGTAACCTACCCCCACTGTCTACGCTATGG
Source organism: Oncorhynchus keta (assembly GCF_023373465.1). NCBI lineage: Eukaryota > Metazoa > Chordata > Actinopteri > Salmoniformes > Salmonidae > Oncorhynchus > Oncorhynchus keta. The sequence continues at coordinate 2,601,905 of NC_068449.1, forward strand.
TCGCCTACCCCCAGTGTCTACGCTACGGTAACCTACCCCCAGTGTCTACGCTACGGTAACCTACTCCCAGTGTCTACGCTACGGTCGCCTACCCCCAGTGTCTACGCTACGGTAACCTACCCCCAGTGTCTACGCTACGGTAACCTACCCCCAGTGTCTACGGTACGGTCGCCTACCCCCAGTGTCTATGCTACGGTCGCCTACCCCCAGTGCCTACGCTACGGTAACCTACCCCCAGTGTCTACGCTACGGTAACCTACCCCCAGTATCTACGCTACGGTAACCTACCCCAGTGCCTACGCTACGGTAACCTACCCCCAGTGTCTACGCTACGGTAACCTAACCCCAGTGTCTACGCTACGGTAACCTACCCCCAATGCCTACGCTACAGTAACCTACCCCCAGTGTCTACGCTACGGTAACCTAACCCCAGTGTCTACGCTACGGTAACCTACCCCAGTGTCTACGCTACGGTAACCTACCCCAATGCCTACGCTACAGTAACCTACCCCCAGTTCCTACGCTACGGTAACCTACCCCCAGGGTCTACGCTACGGTAACCTTCCCCCAGTGTCTACGCTACGGTAACCTACCCCAGTGTCTACGCTACGGTAACCTACCCCCAGTGTCTACGCTACGGTCGCCTACCCCCAGTGTCTATGGTCGCCTACCCCCAGTGTCTACGCTACGGTCGCCTACCCCCAGTGTCTACGCTACGGTAACCTACCCCCAGTGTCTACGGTAACCTACCCCAGTGCCTACGCTACGGTAACCTACCCCCAGTGCCTACGCTACGGTCGGCTACCCCCAGTGTCTACGGTAACCTACCCCCAGTGTCTACGCTACGGTCGCCTACCCCCAGTGTCTACGGTAACCTACCCCCAGTGTCTACACTACGGTAACCTACCCCCAGTGTCTACGGTCGCCTACCCCCAGTGTCTACGCTACGGTAACCTAACCCCAGTGTCTACGCTACGGTAACCTACCCCCAGTGTCTACGCTACGGTAACCTACCCCCAGTGCCTACGCTACGGTCGCCTACCCCCAGTGTCTACGCTACGGTCGCCTACCACCAGTATCTACGCTATGGTCGCCTACCCCCAGTGTCTACGCTACGGTAACCTACCCCCAGTGTCTACGCTACGGTAACCTACCCCTAGTGACTACGCTATGGTAACCTACCCCCAGTGCCTACGCTACAGTCGCCTACCTCCAGTGTCTACGCTACGGTCGCCTACCCCCCAGTATCTATGCTATGGTCGCCTACCCCCAGTATCTATGCTATGGTCGCCTACCCCCAGTATCTATGCTATGGTCGCCTACCCCCAGTATCTATGCTATGGTCGCCTACCCCCAGTGCCTACGCTACAGTCGCCTACCTCCAGTGTCTACGCTACGGTCGCCTACCCCAGTATCTATGCTACGGTAACCTACCCTCAGTGTCTACGGTAACCTAACCCCAGTGTTTACGCTACGGTCGCCTACCCCCAGTGTCTACGCTACGGTAACCTAACCCAGTGTCTACGGTAACCTACCCCCAGTGTCTACGGTACGGTCGCCTACCCCCAGTGCCTACGCTACGGTCGCCTACCCCCAGTGCCTACGCTACGGTCGCCTACCCCCAGTGTCTACGGTAACCTACCCCCAGTGTCTACGCTACGGTCACCTACCCCCAGTGTCTACGGTAACCTACCCCCAGTGTCTACGGTAACCTAACCCCAGTGTCTACGGTAACCTAACCCCAGTGCCTACGCTACGGTCGCCTACCCCCAGTGTCTACGGTAACCTACCCCCAGTGTCTACGGTAACCTACCCCCAGTGTCTACGGTAACCTACCCCAGTGTCTACGGTAACCTACTCCCAGTGTCTACGGTAACCTACCCCCAGTGTCTACGGTAACCTACTCCCAGTGTCTACGGTACGGTCGCCTCAGTGTCTACGGTAACCTACCCCCAGTGTCTACGGTAAACTACTCCCAGTGTCTACGGTAACCTACCCCCAGTGTCTACGGTAACCTACCCCCAGTGTCTATGGTAACCTACCCCCAGTGTCTACGGTAACCTACCCCCAGTGTCTACGGTAACCTACTCCGAATGTCTACGGTAACCTACCCCAGTGTCTACGGTAACCTACCCCCAGTGTCTACGGTAACCTACTCCCAGTGTCTACGGTACGGTCCCCTCAGTGTCTACGGTAACCTATCCCCAGTGTCTACGGTAACCTACCCCCAGTGTCTACGGTAACCTACCCCCAGTGTCTACGGTAACCTACCCCCAGTGTCTACGGTAACCTACCCCCAGTGATCTCAGCTAGGTACGTACATCAGTCAGAATACGACCCACTGAACCCAGTCTATACAGGAAGTACATCAGAATACGACCCACTGAACCCAGTCTATAGTGGTACATCTGAATACCACCCACTGAACCCAGTCTATAGTGGTACATCAGAATACCACCCACGTCCAGGTGTCCCTGGTTGATCCTGTAGATGATCTGAAGGTGTCTGGGTAGCAGGGTCTCCAGCAGGCCAACGGGCCAGCGCTCCAGAGCCTCGGGAAGCACCGTGTGATTGGTGTACGCAAAGGTCCGCTTGGTGATGGCCCACGCCTGAGGAGAGACAGGTTCCACTAATACAGTAAACATTTCCTGAACATTCACATTAGGACTTATGACAGTTAGTCAAGGTTAGTTGGATTTTCATATAAGAAATGTCTTTAATATCATCATAACAATGTACAATATAATAATCTCTCTCTAAACGCACCGTGTCCCAGTCGAGTTTCTCAACGTCCACAAAGACCCTCATGAGCTCCGGGATGGCCATCGCAGGATGAGTGTCATTCAGCTGGATGGCCACCTGTCAACACAATCAACCAAACAGATTTTTTTGTTTGCGATTCTGACATCATAGAAAATCGATAACACATCACAGGTGATCAATAAGTAACCTTCTCTGGGAAGCTGTCGAAAGACACTGGACCCGTGGAGCCCTTCTTGGATATCTTGAAGCGTCGGATGATGTCCTGAAGTGTGGCCGCCACCACAAAGTACTCCTGCTTCAGTCGTAGCTCCTTTCCCTCAAAGAACTACAACAATGAAGAAGGAGAGGAATCAAGAACTACAACGCCTCAACAAGAGGAGAGGAATCAAGTCGTTAGGAGTTAGAAACAACACTAGCCCAGTGTTTCCCAAACTCAGTCCTCGGGATCACAAATGGTGCCCATTTTGTTTTTTGAAATCATCGAAGCTCGATGATTAGTTGAATCAGCTGTGTAGCACTAGGGGCAAAACCCAAAATGTGAATCCAGAGTTTAGGAAACCCTGAAACCCTAAAACCCATGCTGTCTGTTAAACTCCTACGGTCATTACTATGCCAACGTCCATAGGAGTTGACTCTAAATATCAGTTCTGTTATACTCACAGACAATATTTTTTACAGTTTTGGAAACTTTAGAGTGTTTTCTATCATAAGCTGTCAATTATATGCATATTCTAGCATGTGGTCCTGAGAAATAGGCGGTTATAGAGCCCCCTAGTTTCAAGAGGTTAAAAAATAGTGCCCCCTAGTTTCAGGAGGTTAAAAAATAGTGCCCCCTAGTTTCAAGAGGTTAAAAAATAGTGCCCCCTAGTTTCAAGAGGTTAAAAAATAGTGCCCCCTAGTTTCAAGAGGTTAAAAAATAGTGCCCCCTAGTTTCAAGAGGTTAAAAAATAGTGCCCCCTAGTTTCAAGAGGTTAAAAAATAGTGCCCCCTAGTTTCAAGAGGTTAAAAAATAGTGCCCCCTAGTTTCAGGAGGTTAACCCCCTGCGGTCATTTCTATGCCAACGTCCATAGGAGTTGGCTCTACAGCCGCGCACAAACAGATCTGGAATCAGGTTACAGATATACCAGCGTATCAAAATGGACTCACACCTACGTGGCCAATGCGGAACTTACGTTATCGTTGGGGTAGAGGACACGAGAAATATTCTCCGCCAGATTCCTGTCCAGAACAGCTTGGATGTAATCTCCAACATTGACTGAGGAGAGATCATAGAATTACATATAGGGTTGCAAAATACCAGGGACTTCTCCGAAATACCAGGAACTTCTCCGAAATACCAGGAACTTCTCCGAAATACCAGGAACTTCTCCAAAATACCAGGAAGTTCCCTGTTTTTTCAGAAATCCTGGTTGGAGGATTCCAGATATCCATCTTTTTCCCTTCTGATTTAGGGACTCATTCAACAGGGATTTCTGGAATTCCTGGGAATTTTAGTAAAGTTACCAGAAGAAGTTAAAGTTAGTTCTACTGCTTTAAAAAAAATGTATTCCCCTCGAATCAGTGACTGATTTATACCTGGGACACCAGGTGGGTGCAATTAATTATCAGGTAGAACAGAACACCAGCAGGCTCTGGACCTCATAGGGTAAGAGTTGAATAGAGTACCACAGTCGGAGTCACAATACCCATAATGATGATTTATCAATATGTTCACCTGTATTTACCCCCCCGCCAAAATGAAATGCTAATTAGCTGCTAATGTGGCTATCATAAAGAACTACAACTGTAAGAATCTCTTTGTATTAGCTATTTAATACCTCATAGCAAAAGGTGTCAGCTAGGGATGACTTGCTGGAGCTTGCAGGGATTTGTAGTCTTACACGATGTCTAGTTTAATGCTAATTAGCATTTTTAAATCTGAGAGTAAATAGAGCATAATACATTGATAAAAGTCACCTTGTCTGAGAGAAATGTGCATGGTCATCAAAACATCACGCCAGGGTACAAAATAAGGGTTGTAGTAAGTGTTTCGAAAATCTCCTATCGGAAAAATGAATGGCGGAAAATGATTGGAACCATTTCCCTGTTTGACCACTAGGTTTTATGGGTATTATGACACCTCCCCAGGAAAAGAAAGGACTTTTCAAGTTTCATCTTTTACAGATTCACTCGTCCAATACTGTAACTATTAAGGTCTGGATTAAGGTCTGGATTAAGGTCTGGATTCTAACTTGAGATCTGTGTGCTTAACTCAAGTTTTCCACCATAAATCATAAATCCTACATTGAAAAAAAATGTGTAATTTACGTGAAAGTCTGAGTACTCGGATCTGAAGTTAAGTTCCAAGTTAACTCTGGTCCAGGGCTTTAAAACAGCCTTGTTTGAGCCAATTCTTCAAGCATTCTTAGCAAGCCGCACTAACACCCTGGACCAGAGCTAGCTCTGATTAGGCAAGGTTAAAAGGTAATCATCCTGGCCACTAACAGTCCTTCAGGTTGAAATCGTTGGGAGCTCTGGCTGACCACAGCCTCATGGTGTTGACTGTGTTGTTCATATATCCAGGGATGGGTGTGTCATAGGGCATGGCCAGGACCACCTACAGAGGCAAGGCATGGGGGGGAGGGGGGGGGGATTAAGATTAGGTTGCCTACATAACACATTCAAGGCATGGGAAGAATTAGGATTGAGATTAAAATTAACTAATTCATCTCAACACATCATATATATGCTGTACCTTCAGGGTCATAGGCAAGGGAATACTTAGGATTGAGATTAAAATCAACTAATTCATCTCAACACATAGATATGCTGTACCTACAGGTTCATAATACTTTTTAATTTCTATATCCTAGTAAATATCAGTAACGCTTAACATAAGTCTTCTTATACTTGTGTAGTAACAATGTAATGACATGTTACATAGCAATTCCATAGTAATTCTCACCATAGATATGCAGGTACTAAGTACTGCTAGTAGTATTATTAGTGTGTTACTAATTAAAATGTATTATCATCATGATTAAATACCTGTGTATCCACCCATCTGGCCCCTTCCTGAGACTCCTCCACTCTGCCGTAGAAGTGCACAGGTAGCATGTACTCAGGGCGGGCCTTCTCCCAGGGGTTACCATGACGCAACCAATCATCTGCCTCTTCCACCTAAGAACAAGGAATTTAACAGTGAATTTCAAATCGAAGAGTGACTAAGCAACATTTTTAATATGAGTCAAAATGACCATGAAAACATAGCCTGGTCCCAGATCTGTTTGTGCTCTTGCAAACTCTATTGCTCATTGTCAAGACAATGGCACGATGGCACAAACAGGCTAATGAAACAATAGATATGAGCATAATTGTTCATAGTACAAAGTAGTAGTATTATATTATAGTAGTGGTGTTATAGTATAGTAGTAGTATTATAGTATAGTAGTATTATAGTATAGTAGTAGTAGTATTATAGTATAGTAGTAGTATATCATAGCAGTAGTATAGTATAGCAGTAGTATTATGGTATAGTAGTAATATTATATCATGGTAGCATTATAGTATAGTCGCAGTATAGTAGCAGTATTGTAGTATAGTAGTAGTATTATAGCATTACAGTAGTATTATAGTATAGTGGTAGTATTATAGTATTGTAGTATAGCAGTAGTATTGTAGTATAGTAGTATTATGGTATAGTAGTAGTATTATAGCATGGTAGTATTATATTATAGTAGCATTATAGTATGGTGGCAGTTTTATGGTATTATAGTATAGTGGTATTATAGCATAGTATTATTATAGTATAGTATTAGTATTATATTATAATAGCATTATATTGTAGTAGTATTATATTATAGTAGTATTGTAGTATAGTAGCAGTATAGTATAGTAGTAGTATTATAATATGGTAGCATTATAGTATAGTAGTAGTATTATATTATAGTAGTATTATACTATAGTAGTAGTATTATATTATGGTAGCATTATAGTATAGTAGTAGTATTATATTATGGTAGCATTACAGTTTTATAGCATTGTTATACTAGAGTAGCATTATAGTATGGTAGTAGTATTATATTATAGTAGTATTATAGTATCGTAGTAGTATTATAGCATAGTAGTATTATAGTATAGTAGTGTTATAGTACACAGCTACTCATTCCAGGGTTTTCCTTCGTGTCTTTAAGTAATGGACTGTCATTTCTCCTTGCTTTTTTGAGCTGTTCTTGCCATAATATGTACTTGGTCGTTCACCAATTAGGGCTATCTTCTGTATACCACCTCTACCTTCTTACAACACAACTGATTGGCTCAAATACATTATTAAGGAAAGAAATTCCACAAATTAACTTTTAACAAGACACGCCTGTTAATTGAAATGCATTCCAGGTGACTACATCATGAAGTTGGTTGAGAGAATGCCAAGAGTATGCAAAGCTGTCAAGGCAAAGGGTGGCTACTTTGAAGAATCTCAAATATAAAATATATTTTGATTTGTTTAACACATGTTTTGGTTACTACATGATTCCATATGTGTTATTTCATAGTCTTGATGTCTTCACTATTATTCTACAATGTAGAAAATAGTAAAAATAAAGAAAAACCCTTGAATGAGTAGCTGTCTAAACTTTTGGATGGTACTGTATATAATAGTATAGTAGTATTCTAGTATAGTAGCATTCTAATATTCAGTTGAAGTCAGAAGTTTACATACACTTAGGTTGGAGTCATTAAAACTTGTTTTTCAACCACTCCACAAATGTCTTGTTAACAAACTATAGTTTTGGCAAGTCGGTTAGGACATCTACTTTGTGCACGACACAAGTAATTATTCCAACAATTGTTTACAGACAGATTATTTCATTTATAATTCACTGTATCACAATTCCAGTGGGTCAGAAGTTTACATACACTAAGTTGACTGTGCCTTTAAACAGCTTGGAAAATTCCAGAAAATGAGGTCATGGCTTTAGAAGCTTCTGATAGGCTAATTGACATCATTTGAGTCAATTGGAGGTGTATCTGTGGATGTATTTCAAGGCCTACCTTCAATCTCAGTTGAAGGTAGGCCTCAAGTGCGAGCAAGGAGGCCTACAAACCTGACTCAGTTACACCAGCGCTGTCAGGAGGAATGGGCCAAAATTACCCCAACTTATTGTGGGAAGCTTGTGGAAGGCTACCCGAAACGTTTGCCCAAAGTTAAACATTTTAAAGGCAATGCTATCAAATCCTAATTGAGCGTATGTAAACTTCTGACCCACTGGGAATGTGATGAAAGAAATAAAAGCTGAAATAAATCATTCTCTACTATTATTCTGACATTTCACATTCTGAAAATAAAAGTGGTGATCCTAACTGACCTATGACAGGGATTTCTTTTACGAGGATTAAATGTCAGGAATTGTGAAAAACTGAGATTAAATGTCTTTGGCTAAGGTGTATGTAAACTCCCGACTTCAACCGTAGTAGTATAGTATGTATAATAGTAGTATAGTATGTATAATAGTATTATACTATAGTAGTATTATAGTATATATAGTAGTAGGTACAGAAGGCAGTTCATATTGAGAGTATGTTAAGCCTCTGCAGACTAAACTCTTTGAAGAGGCCAGTGTTACTGAGTGGATTATCCTGGCTGAATAAAATAATTCAATTAAGAAAGATTTAGATTTAGCACTAAACAGCTAATTCAAAGACCCAACTCATCATCAAGCTTTGCTTATTTGAATCCAGGCTGGATGGTGAGAGAGAGGAAGTGGGCCACCACAATGTTGCGGAACTGGGTTTAAATACTATTTGAAATCTTTCAAATACTTTGAGCGTTTGCTCTAGTCTGCCTGTAGTGCCAGATGGGTGGGTTTTGCACTTTGGCAACTATTCTATTGATTCCATTGCACCAGACAGGCTCAATCAAACACATATGAAGTATTTTAACTGATTTTAGAATCGTTTTTGAACCCAGGCATGCAGTGTTGGCCAATCATTAACAGGAATGGAAGTTGCTGCCAACTGCCTCATTTTCTCTGTTGCCATAGTGTAACAATGTCTGTGTCCCAAACGGCACCCTATTCCCTATATAGTGCACTACTTTTGACCACACGCCCTCCCATGGTCCCTAGTCAAAAGTAGTGCACTACGTAGGGAATAGGGTGCCATTTGGCACGCAGAGGGTGCCTGTTGCCGGTGGTTGGCCTAGAGGTTGAGAAAGCTATTGTGTTGTTGCCCTTTTGTTAAGACTCTGATAAAGACCTGCAGTACCTTCTATACACGGCTGAGGGGTTTTGCCCTTTTGAATTTGGCCTGTGTGTTTGCAGTGTAGTTTAGAGCGCTGAAACCTGATTGTACTGATTATTCATTGACTGAAGTGACGAGGCACAAAGTGTTTTAGAAATGAGAGTAATCTCGGAGAGTCTCGGGTACAGGTGGATCCGTGAAGACCTCTGCTGAGAATAATGAAATCTTATCATACCCCCCCCCCCCTGTAACGATTTTCTTGAGTTGAAGGAGAGGCGGACCAAAACACAGTGTGGTTACTATTCATGTTTTTGAATAAGACAACTAAACATGAACATAATACAAAACAACAAACGTGGAAAACCAACACAGCCCTATCTGACGCAACAAACACAGCGACAGGAACAATCACCCACAAAACCCAACACCAAACAGACTACCTAAATATGGTTCCCAATCAGAGACAATGACTAACACCTGCCTCTGATTGAGAACCATATCAGGCCAAACAGAAATAGACAAACTAGACATCCAACATAGAATGCCCACTCAGATCACACCCTGACCAATCAAAACAAAGCAAACTATGGTCAGGGTGTGACACCCCCCAAAACAATGCAAACTATGGTCAGGTGTGACACCCCCCAAAACAATGCAAACTATGGTCAGGGTGTGACACCCCCCTAAAACAATGCAAACTATGGTCAGGGTGTGACACCCCCCCCCCCAAAACAATGCAAACTATGGTCAGGGTGTGACACCCCCCCCCCCTAAAACAAAGCAAACTATGGTCAGGGTGTGACACCCCCCTAAAACAAAGCAAAATATGGTCAGGGTGTGACACCCCCCTAAAACAATGCAAACTATGGTCAGGGTGTGACACCCCCCTAAAACAATGCAAACTATGGTCAGGGTGATGACACCCCCCCAAAACAATGCAAACTATGGTCAGGTGTGACACCCCCTAAAACAAAGCAAACTATGGTCAGGGTGTGACCCCCCTAAAACAAAGCAAACTATGGTCAGGGTGTGACACCCCCCCTAAAACAAAAAATATGCAAACTAAAACAATGGTCTATGGTCAGGGTGTGCAAACTATGGTCAGGGTGTGACCCCCCTAAAACAAAGCTAACCACCCGATATTGAAAAAGGTGACAGATTGAAAGTTTTAGGGTATGATAGTCGTGCGTCTAACTTTCATTATTTCATGATTCATTCAGGATGATCTGTAATCAAGGTAGCATCCACATTCATGTAGAAGTGTCTAGAAAACATATTCTATTCTTATTTACAATAAAAGGGCCTCTATACGTTATTTACCATGCATTTGTATTGGGCACATGATAATCTGAAACACGACAGAGTTACACGCTTGATGTAGTCATTGCATGCCAGGAATATAAGACTATACTTTTTACTACTTTAAAACATTAAAACACATGTGAATGACCGAATAGTGTTGTCAGTTATAAATCGGTTGACCAGATATGGATGAAAATAACCTCAAATTTAAAGCTGTCAGTAGTCTGCACTTTATTATATCAAATTTAAAAACCCAAAGTGCTGGAGTACAGAGCCAAAAACAATGACAAAATGGGTCACTGTCCCAATACAGTCGGAACTCGCTGTATAAATAACTTACAAGTACAAAAACAAAAATGGATGTAGCAATACCAGATTGTCCCTTTAAATGCAGTAGATTTATACAGTGTTGTGGATATTACCTGCCAACCTTCCTTGATCTTCTGATTGAAGATTCCATATTCATAACGGATGCCGTAACCGTACGCTGCCAGACCCAGGGTGGCCATCGAGTCCAGGAAACAAGCTATATTATATACACACACACACACACACACACACACACACACACACACACACACACACACACACACACACACAAAATAATGTAAATGTTCAATAGAAACACTACGTTTATTATTATTGGATGAAGGAAAAAGTGGATGTCAAGACAAACTGTATGGATGAAGTGTAGTACAGGGACAAGTGGTGGTGGTGGGGGACAGGCTCCTAGTGGTGGTGGTGGTGGTGGTAGGGGACAGGCTCCTAGTGGTGGTGGTGGGGGTCCTAGTGGTGGTGGTGGTAGGGGACAGGCTCCTAGTGGTGGTGGTGGTGGTGGTGGGGGACAGGCTCCTAGTGGTGGTGGTGGTGGTGGTGGTGGTGGGGGGACAGGCTCCTAGTGGTGGTGGTAGGGGACAGGCTCCTAGTGGTGGTGGTAGGGGACAGGCTCCTAGTGGTGGTGGTGGTGGTGGTGGTGGTCTAGGTGGTGGTACAGGCTCCTAGTGGTGGTGGTGGTGGTAGGGGACAGGCTCCTAGTGGTGGTGGTGGTGGTAAGGGACAGGCTCCTAGTGGTGGTTGTAAGGGACAGGCTCCTAGTGGTGGTGGTGGTGGTGGTGGTGGTGGTAGGGGACAGGCTCCTAGTGGTGGTGGTAGGGGACAGGCTCCTAGTGGTGGTGGTGGTGGTGGTGGTGGTGGTGGTGGTGGGGACAGGCTCCTAGTGGTGGTGGTGGTGGTGGTGGACAGGCTCCTAGTGGTGGTGGTGGTGGTAGGGGACAGGCTCCTAGTGGTGGTGGTGGTGGTAGGGGACAGGCTCCTAGTGGTGGTGGTGGTGGTGGTGGTGGTAGGGGACAGGCTCCTAGTGGTGGTGGTGGTGGGGGACAGGCTCCTAGTGGTGGTGGTGGTGGTAAGGGACAGGCTCCTAGTGGTGGTGGTGGTGGTAGGGGACAGGCTCCTAGTGGTGGTGGTGGTGGTAGGGGACAGGCTCCTAGTGGTGGTGGTGGTGGTAGGGGACAGGCTCCTAGTGGTGGTGGTAGGGGACAGGCTCCTAGTGGTGGTGGTGGTGGTGGTGGTGGTGGGGGACAGGCTCCTAGTGGTGGTGGTGGTGGTGATGGGGGTGGTGGTGGTGGGGGACAGGCTCCTAGTGGTGGTGGTGGGGGACAGGCTCCTAGTGGTGGTGGTGGTGGTAGGGGACAGGCTCCTAGTGGTGGTGGTGGTGGTAGGGGACAGGCTCCTAGTGGTGGTGGTGGTGGTAGGGGACAGGCTCCTAGTGGTGGTGGTGGTGGTAGGGGACAGGCTCCTAGTGGTGGTGGTGGTGGTGGTAGGGACAGGCTCCTAGTGGTGGTGGTGGGGGGACAGGCTCCTAGGGTGGTGGTGGTGGTGGTGGTGGTGGGGGACAGGCTCCTAGTGGTGGTGGTGGTGGGGGGGACAGGCTCCTAGTGGTGGTGGTGGTGGTGGTGGTGGTGGTGGTGGGGGACAGGCTCCTAGTGGTGGTGGGGGGACAGGCTCCTAGTGGTGGTGGTGGAGGTGGTGGTGGTGGGGGGACAGGCTCCTAGTGGTGGTGGTGGTGGTGGTGATGGTGGAGGTGGTGGGGACAGGCTCCTAGTGGTGGTGGTGGTGGTGGTGGTGGAGGTGGTGGGGGACAGCCTCCTAGTGGTGGTGGTGGGGTGGTGGTGGTAGGGGACAGCCTCCTAGTGGTGGTGGTGGGTGGGGGGGACAGGCTCCTAGTGGTGGTGGTGGTGGTGCGGGACAGGCTCCTAGTGGTGGTGGTGGTGGTGCTGATTGGACAGGCTCCTAGTGGTGGTGGTGGTGGGGCAGACAGCCTCCTAGTGGTGGTGGTGGGGCAGACAGCCTCCTAGTGGTGGTGGTGGTGGGGGACAGGCTCCTAGTGGTGGTGGTGGTGGTGCGGGACAGGCTCCTAGTGGTGGTGGTGGTGGTGGGGGGGACAGGCTCCTAGTGGTGGTGGTGGTGGTGGGGTAGGACAGCCTCCTGGTGGTGGTGGTGGTGGGGAGGGACAGCCTCCTAGTGGTGGTGGTGGTGGGGTGGGCAGCCTCCTGGTGGTGGTGGTGGGGAGGGACAGCCTCCTAGTGGTGGTGGTGGTGGGGCGGGACAGCCTCCTAGTGGTGGTGGTGGTGGGGGACGGACAGCCTCTAGTGGTGGTGGTGGTGGGGAGGGGACAGCCTCCTAGTGGTGGTGGTGGTGGGGCGGGACAGCCTCCTAGTGGTGGTGGTGGGGCGGACAGCCTCCTAGTGGTGGTGGTGGTGGGGAGGGACAGCCTCCTAGTGGTGGTGGTGGTGGGGTGGGCAGGGGACAGGCTCCTGGTGGTGGTGGTGGGGGGACAGCCTCCTAGTGGTGGTGGTGGTGGGGGGGACAGCCTCCTAGTGGTGGTGGTGGGGGGGACAGCCTCCTAGTGGTGGTGGTGGGGGGCGGGACAGCCTCCTAGTGGTGGTGGTGGGGGAGGGACAGCCTCCTAGTGGGTGGTGGTGGTGGTGGGGCGGGACAGCCTCCTAGTGGTGGTGGTGGTGGGGGAGGGACAGCCTCCTAGTGGTGGTGGTGTTGGGGAGGGACAGCCTCCTTAGTGGTGGTGGTGGTGGGGCGGACAGCCTCCTAGTGGTGGTGGTGGTGGTGGTGGGGGGGACAGCCTCCTAGTGGTGGTGGTGGTGGTGGTGGGGGTGGAACAGCCTCCTAGTGGTGGTGGTGGGGGACAGCCTCCTAGTAGTGGTGGTGGTGGTGTGGTGGGGTAGGGACAGCCTCCTGGTGGTGGTGGTGGGCGGGACAGCCTCCTGGGTGGTGGTGGTGGGGTGGTGGGGCGGGGACAGCCTCCTGGTGGTGGTGGTGGTGGTGGTGGTGGTACAGCCTCCTAGTTGTGGTGGTGGGCGGACAGCCTCCTAGTGATGGTGGTGGTGGTGGTGGTGGTGGTGGTGGTGGTAACAGCCTCCTAGTGGTGGTGGTGGGGCGACAGCCTCCTAGTGGTGGTGGTGGTGGTGGTGGTAGGGGACAGCCTCCTGTGGTAGTGGTGGTGGGGCGGGACAGCCTCCTAGTGGTGGTGGTGGTGGGGACAGGGTGGTGGTGGTGTACAGCCTCCTAGTGGTGGTGGTGGTGGTGGTGGGCGGACAGCCTCCTAGTGGTGGTGGTGGGGACAGCCTCCTAGTGGTGGTGGTGGTGGGGTGGGGACAGCCTCCTTGTGGTGGTGGTGGGGCGGACAGCCTCCTAGTGGTGGTGGTGGTGGTAGGGGACAGCCTCCTAGTGGTGGTGGTGGTGGGGGGACAGCCTCCTAGTGGTGGTGGTGGTGGGGAGGGACAGCCTCCTAGTGGTGGTGGTGGTGGTGGGGAGGGACAGCCTCCTAGTGGTGGTGGTGGTGGGGAGGGACAGCCTCCTAGTGGTGGTGGTGGGGTGGACAGCCCTAGTGGTGGTGGTGGTGGGGGAGGACAGCCTCCTAGTGGTGGTGGTGGTGGCGGGGACAGCCTCCTAGTGGTGGTGGTGGTGGGGAGGGGACAGCCTCCTAGTGGTGGTGGTGGTGGGGGGTGGTGGGGTGGACAGCCTCCTAGTGGTGGTGGTGGTGGTGGGGGGGGACAGCCTCCTAGTGGTGGTGGTGGTGGGGAGGGACAGCCTCCTAGTGGTGGTGGTGGTGGTGGGGGGGGACAGCCTCCTAGTGGTGGTGGTGGTGGTGGGGGACAGCCTCCTAGTGGTGGTGGTGGTGGTGGTGGGGTGGGACAGCCTCCTAGTGGTGGTGGTGGTGGGGCGGGGCAGCCTCCTAGTGGTGGTGGTGTTGGGGAGGGACAGCCTCCTAGTGGTGGTGGTGGTGGGGGGGACAGCCTCCTAGTGGTGGTGGTGGTGGTGGTGGTGGAGGGTGGGGCCTCCTAGTGGTGGTGGTGGGGTGGGGTGGGACAGCCTCCTGGTGTGGTGGTGGGGCGGGACAGCCTCCTGGTGGTGGTGAGGCGGACAGCCTCCTAGTGGTGGTGGTGGTGGGGGGACAGCCTCCTAGTGGTGGTGGTGGTGGTGGGGCGGACAGCCTCCTGGTAGTGGTGGTGGGGCGGGACAGCCTCCTGGTGGTGGTGGTCGTGGTGGTGGGGCGGACAGCCTCCTAGTGGTGGTGGTGGTGGGGCGGGACAGCCTCCTAGTGGTGGTGGTGGGGCGGGAGGGACAGCCTCCTGGTTGTGGTGGTGGGGGTGGGACAGCCTCCTGGTGGTGGTGGTGGTGGGGAGGGGACAGCCTCCTAGTGGTGGTGGTGGGGCGGGGACAGCCTCCTAGTGGTGGTGGTGGGGCGGGACAGCCTCCTGGTGGTGGTGGGGGGGACAGCCTCCTGGTGGTGGTGGGGTGGGGCGGGACAGCCTCCCCTGGTGCTGGACAGCCTCCTGGTGCGGTGGTGGTGGACAGCCAGCCAACAGCAGCCTGGTGGTAGGTTGAGTAAACTCCTGTTCTGGTGAGCCAACAGCAGCCTCCTAGGGTGGTGAGTAAACTTCCTGGTGGTGGTGGTGAGCCAACAGCAGCCTCCTAGGGTTGAGTAAACTTCCTGTTCTGGGAGCCAACAGCATCCTAACACACACTGACAGACAGACAGACACAGCCTGGATCTTGGTACTGTACCTGCCAGTCTGCCCAGGCCTCCTCCCAGCCCTGCATCCTCCTGGTGGCTCCTCCAGATCCTCCATGTCCAAACCCAGCTACATGACAGACATAAAAACAACCTAAATTCAGTGGTCGGAACAGCCTCCTGGTGGTGGTGGGCGGACAGTCCCATATATAATAATAATATAATAATATATGCCATTTAGCAGACACTTTTATCCAAAGCCTCCTACTTACAGTCATGTGGGCGGGACATTCTCCTATGGGTGGTCCCGGGGCGGAACCTCCTACCCTGGTGGTGGTGGGCGGACAGCTCTCCAACTGGTGGTGGGCACAGCCTCCTTGTGGTATTAAAGGCTAGGGACCCCACAAGTAGCTACCCTAAATAGCGTGGTGGGGCTGTAGCCTCTAGGGCTGGTGGTGGGGGCGGACAGTTCAGTCCTGCACCATACCTCTGGTGCAGGACAGCCTCTTTGGTGGTGGTGGTGGGGGGGACAGCGTGTGTGGTGGTGTAAACTAGGATAGTGTCCAATGGTGGTGGTTTGAGCTCATGGTGGTGGTGGGGCGGACAGCCTCCTATGGTGGTGGTGGGACAATCAAAGTGGTGGTAAAAGTAATGACTGAGTGGATTAGTCATGCTGTCACAGTTCTTGAGAAAGTCTGGTGGTGGGGAGAGAGCCTCCTAGTGGTGGTGGTGGGCACTAGTCCTAGTGGTGGTGGTGGTGCAGACATGCCAGTGGTGGTGGTGGTCTCTCAGGTCCATCTCACCTGGCTGGTAGACTGTCTACAAGGACAGCCTCCCACCTGGTGGACTGTCTGGGGTTCCAGCCTCCTGGTGGACTGTCTGGGGGGGGATCCATCTCTCCTGGTGGTGGACTGTCTGGGGAGGTTCCATCCTCACCTGGCTGGTAGACTGTCTACAAGTGGTTGGTGGGGTTCCATCTCACCTGGCTGGTAGACTGTCTGGTGGTTCCATCTCACCTGGCTGGTGGACTGTCTACAAGGTTCCATCTCACCTGGCTGGTAGACTGTCTACAAGGGTTCCATCTCCTCCTGGCTGGTGGACTGTCTACAAGGGTCCATCCTCCTGGCTGGTGGACTGGTCTACAAGGTTCCATCTCACCTGGCTGGTAGACTGTCTACAGCCATCCACCTGGTTGTCTGGTCCATCTCCTGGCTGGTAGACTGTCTACAAGGGTCCATCTCACCTGGTGGTAGACTGGACAAGGGTCCATCTCAACTGGTGGTGGTGGGGTCCAGCTCACCTGGTGGTGGTGGTGGTGGGACAAGGGTCCATCTCACCTGGTGGTGACTGGGACAAGGTTCCATCTCACCTGGCTGGTGGACTGGTGGGGTCCATCTCTCCTGGCTGGTGGTCTACAAGGGTCCATCAGCCTCCCTGGTAGTGGTGGTGGTGGGGAGGGACAGCCTCCATCTCAACTGGTGGTGGGGAGTCTACAAGGGTCCATCTCACCTGGCTGGTAGACTGTGGTGGGGAGGGACCATCCACCTGGTGGTGGTGTGGTGGTGGTGGTGGTGACACAGCCTCCATCTCACCTGGCTGGTAGACTGTCTACAGGGTTCCATCTCACCTGGTGGTGGTCAACCTGACTGTCTGGGGAGGGTCCATCTCACCTGGCTGGTGGTGGACTGTCTACAAGGGTCCATCTCACCTGGCTGTAGACTGTCTACAAGGTTCCATCCACCTGGCTGGTAGACTGTCTACAAGGGTCCATCTCACCTGGCTGGTAGACTGTCTACAGCCATCTCACCTGGCTGGTAGACTGTCTGGGGTCCATCTCACCTGGCTGGTAGACTGTCTACAAGGTTCCATCCACCTGGCTGGTAGACTGGTGGGGAGGACAAGGGTCCATCTGGTGGGGAGGGACACCTCTGGTAGACTGTCTACAAGGTTCCATCTCACCTGGTGGTAGACTGGGACAGGTTCCATCTCACCTGGTGGTAGACTGTCTACAGCCATCTCACCTGGCTGGTGACTGGACAAGGTTCCTCCACCTGGCTGGTAGACTGTCTGGGGGGAGGGACAGCCTCCTACCTGGCTGGTAGACTGTCTACAAGGGGACCATCTCACCTGGTAGACTGGTGGTGGTGGGCGGGTTCCATCCTCAGTGGTGGCTGGTGACTGTCTACAGGTCCATCTCACCTGGTGGTGGTGGTGGGGTCCATCTCACCTGCTGGAGACTGTCTACAAGGTCCATCTCACCTGGTGGTAGACTGTCTCTTAGTGGTCCATGGTGGTGGTGACTGGGACACCTCCTGGTTCCATCTCACTGGTAGACTGTCTACAAGTGGTCCATCTGGTGGGACTGTCTACAAGGTCCATCTCACCTGGCTGGTAGACTGTCTACAAGGGTCCATCTCACCTGGTGGTGGACTGGTGGCTACAAGCCATCTCACCTGGCTGGTAGACTGTCTACAAGGTTCCATCTCACCTGGCTGGGACTGCCTCCAAGGTTCCATCTCACCTGGTGGTGGACTGGTGGGCAAGGGTCCATCCACCTGGTGGTGGACTGTCTACAAGGTTCCATCTCACCTGGTGGTAGACTGGGGGGCAAGGGACCATCTCACCTGGCTGGTAGACTGTCTACAAGGACCATCTCACCTGGTGGTGGTGGACTGGTGGTGGTGGGGCCTCTGGTGGTGGTGGACTGGTGGTGGGGCGGGTCCATCCTCCTGGCTGGTAGACTGTGGTTCCATCTCACCTGGACTGGGGGTGGGGCTGGACAGGTTCCATCTCACCTGGTGGTAGTGGTGGGGCGGGACAGGTTCCATCTCACCTGGTCTGGGGCCATCCTCCTGACTGTCTACAAGGGGTCCATCTTAGTGGTGGTGGTGGTGGGGCGGTGGTCCATCCTCACTGGTAGACTGGGGGGCCATCTCAGCCTGGTAGACTGGTGGTGGTGGTGTCTACCACAGCCTAGTGGTGGTTCCATCCACCTGATAGACTGGTGGTGGGGCGGGTTCCATCTCACCTGGTAGACTGGTGGTGGGGGTGGACCATCTCACTGGGGTCTCAGCCTCTTAGTGGTGGTGGTGGGGCGGGACAGCCTCCATCTGGTGGTGGGGAGGACAGCCTCAAGGGTCCATCTCACCTGGTGGGGACTGTCTACAAGGGTCCATCTGGTGGTAGACTGTCTACAAGGACCAGCATCCTGGTGACTGGTGGTGGGGAGGGTCCAGCCTCCTAGTGGTGGTGGACTGGTGGGCCATCTCACCCATCTATGGACTGGTCTACAAGCCTCCATCTCACCTGGCTGGTGGGGCGGACAAGCCATCTCACCTGGTAGACTGGTCTACAAGGGTCCATCTCACCTGAGTGACTGTCTACAAGGGCCATCTCAGCCTCTGAGTGGACTGGTGGTGGGGGCGGGACAGCCTCTCTGAGTGGTGGTGGTGGTGGTGGGGGCGGGACAGCCTCCCTGGCTGGTGGTGGTGGTGGGGTCCATCCTCCTGATGGTGGTGGGTGGTCCATCTCACCTGGACAGCCTCTACAAGGGTCCATCTCACCTGGCTGGTAGACAGCCTCTACAAGGGGTCCATCTCACCTGATAGACTCCTGGTGGTGGTCCATCTCACCTGGTAGACTGTCTACAGGGTCCATCACTGGTAGACTGTGGTGGGGGTTCCATCTCACCTGATAGACTGTCTACAAGGGTCCATCTCAACTGGTGGTGGGGGCTACAGCCATCTCACCTGGCTGGTAGACTGTGGTGGGGCAAGGGTCCATCTCACCTGGACTGGGGTCCATCTCAACTGGTGGTGTCTACAAGGGTCCATCTCACCTGGCTGGTAGACTGTCTACAAGGGTCCATCCTCCTGATAGACTGGTGGGGCAAGGGACCATCCTCCTGGTGGACTGTCTGGGGTCCATCGGACCTGGCTAGACTGTCTCTCACCTGGGTGGTGGACTGTCTACAAGTGGGGAGGGACAGGCTCCATCTGGTGGTGGTGGTGGTCTGGTGGTTCCATCTCACCTGATAGACTGTCTGGTGGGGAGGGGACATCTCACCTGGCTGGTAGACTGGTCTGGGGAGGGACCATCCACCTGATGGTGGTGGTGGTGGTGGGGAGGGACCATCCACCTGGCTGGTGGACTGTGGTGGGGAGGGTCCATCCTCACCTGGTGACTGTCTGGTGGGGGGCATCTCACCTGATAGACTGTCTACAAGGGTCCATCTCACCTGGTAGACTGTCTACAACCTGGACTGTCTACAAGGGTCCATCTCACCTGGTAGACTGTCCATCTCACCTGGTGGACTGGTGGGTCCATCTCACCTGGTAGACTGGTGGTGGTGGGTCCATCTCAACTGGGACCAGCCTCTCACCTGGTGGTGGTGGTGGTGGGGAGGGTCCATCCACCTGAGTGGTGGTGGTGGTGGGGGGAGGGACATCCACCTGTGGTGGACTGTCTGGGGAGGGACCATCCTCCTCGTGGTGGTGGTGGACTGGTGGTGGTGGTGGTGGGACAGCCTCTCAGTGGTGACTGGTGGGGGTCCATCTCACCTGGTAGGGACAGCCTCTAGTGGTGGTGGTGGGGCCATCTCACCTGATAGACTGTCTACAAGTGGTGGGGAGGGACAGCCTCTACAAGGTTCCATCTCACCTGGTGGGGCAAGGACCATCTCAGTGGTGGTGGTGGGGGGCTGTCTACAGCCATCTCACCTGGTAGACTGGTGGGGAGGGTCCATCTCACCTGGTGGTAGACTGTCTACAAGGGTCCATCTCACCTGAGGGACAGCCTCCTAGTGGTGGTGGTGGGGGGACAGGCCTCCTGGTGGTGGTGGTGGGGCGGACAGGCATCCTAGTGGTGGTGGTGGGGAGGGACAGCCTCCTAGTGGTGGTGGTGGTGGGGAGGGACAGCCTCCTAGTGGTGGTGGTGGTGGGGCGGGACAGCCTCCTAGTGGTGGTGGTGGTGGGGAGGGACAGCCTCCTAGTGGTGGTGGTGGTGGGGAGGGACAGCCTCCTAGTGGTGGTGGTGGTGGGGAGGGACAGCCTCCTAGTGGTGGTGGTGGTGGGGCGGACAGCCTCCTAGTGGTGGTGGTGGGGCGGGACAGCCTCCTAGTGGTGGTGGTGGTGGGGCGGACAGCCTCTGGTGGTGGTGGTGGTGGTGGTGGCGGGGACAGCCTCTTAGTGGTGGTGGTGGTGGGGAGGGACAGCCTCCTAGTGGTGGTGGTGGTGGGGAGGGACAGCCTCCTAGTGGTGGTGGTGGTGGGGGTGGGACAGCCTCCTAGTGGTGGTGGTGGTGGTGGGGGGGACAGCCTCCTAGTGGTGGTGGTGGTGGGGAGGGACAGCCTCTAGTGGTGGTGGTGGTGGGGCGGACAGCCTCCTAGTGGTGGTGGTGGGGGGACAGGCTCCTAGTGGTGGTGGTGGTGGGGCGGACAGCCTCCTAGTGGTGGTGGGTGGTGGGGGACAGCCTCTTAGTGGTGGTGGTGGGGTAAGGGACAGCCTCCTAGTGGTGGTGGTGGTGGTGGGGGGACAGCCTCCTGGTGGTGGTGGTGGGGGCGGGACAGCCTCCTGGTGGTGGTGGTGGTGGGGCGGGACAGCCTCCTGGTGGTGGTGGTGGTGGTGGTGGGGCGGGACAGCCTCCTGGTGGTGGTGGTGGGGCGGACAGCCTCCTAGTGGTGGTGGTGGTGGTGGGGCGGGACAGCCTCCTGGTGGTGGTGGTGGGGCGGGACAGCCTCCTGGTGGTGGTGGTGGTGGTGGTGGTGGGGCGGGACAGCCTCCTGGTGGTGGTGGTGGTGGTGGGGCGGGACAGCCTCCTGGTGGTGGTGGTGGGGCGGACAGCCTCCTAGTGGTGGTGGTGGGGCTGGACAGCCTCCTAGTGGTGGTGGTGGGGCGGGACAGCCTCCTGGTGGTGGTGGGGGCGGACAGCCTCTTAGTGGTGGTGGTGGTGGGGCGGAACAGCCTCCTAGTGGTGGTGGTGGGGCAGGCAGCCTCCTAGTGGTGGTGGTGGTGGGGCGGAACAGCCTCCTTGTGGTGGTGGTGGTGGGGAGGAGGACAGCCTCCTGGTGGTGGTGGTGGGGCGGACAGCCTCCTAGTGGTGGTGGTGGGGCGGGACAGCCTCCTAGTGGTGGTGGTGGGGTGGACAGCCTCTTAGTGGTGGTGGTGGGGGGGGACAGCCTCCTAGTGGTGGTGGTGGGGAGGGACAGCCTCCTAGTGGTGGTGGTGGGGAGGGGACAGCCTCCTGGTGGTGGTGGTGGGGCGGACAGCCTCCTAGTGGTGGTGGTGGGGGAGGGACAGCCTCCTAGTGGTGGTGGTGGTGGGGAGGGACAGCCTCCTAGTGGTGGTGGTGGTGGGGGGGACAGCCTCCTAGTGGTGGTGGTGGTGGGGGGGACAGCCTCCTAGTGGTGGTGGTGGGGCGGACAGCCTCTTAGTGGTGGTGGTGGTGGGGCGGGACAGCCTCCTAGTGGTGGTGGTGGTGGGGCGGGACAGCCTCCTAGTCGTGGTGGTGGTGGTGGGGTGGGACAGCCTCCTAGTGGTGGTGGTGGTGGGGGGACAGCCTCCTAGTGGTGGTGGTGGTGGGGCGGACAGCCTCCTAGTGGTGGTGGTGGTGGTGGTGGGGCGGGACAGCCTCCTAGTGGTGGTGGTGGTGGGGCGGGACAGCCTCCTAGTGGTGGTGGTGGTGGGGAGGGACAGCCTCCTAGTGGTGGTGGTGGTGGGGCGGACAGCCTCCTAGTGGTGGTGGTGGTGGTGGTGGGGCGGGACAGCCTCCTAGTGGTGGTGGTGGTGGTGGTGGGGCGGACAGCCTCTTAGTGGTGGTGGTGGTGGGGCGGGACAGCCTCCTGGTGGTGGTGGTGGGGCGGGACAGCCTCCTGGTGGTGGTGGTGGTGGGGCGGGACAGCCTCCTGGTGGTGGTGGTGGTGGTGGGGCGGGACAGCCTCCTGGTGGTGGTGGTGGGGCGGGACAGCCTCCTAGTGGTGGTGGTGGGGCGGGACAGCCTCCTAGTGGTGGTGGTGGGGGCGGGACAGCCTCCTAGTGGTGGTGGTGGGGGCGGGACAGCCTCCTAGTGGTGGTGGTGGTGGGGGGGGCGGACAGCCTCCTGGGTGGTGGTGGGGCGGACAGCCTCCTAGTGGTGGTGGTGGGGCGGGACAGCCTCCTAGTGATGGTGGTGGTGGGGCGGAACAGCCTCCTAGTGGTGGTGGGGCGGAACAGCCTCCTGGTGGTGGTGGGGCGGACAGCCTCCTTGTGGTGGTGGTGGGGCGGACAGCCTCCTGGTGGTGGTGGTGGGGCGGACAGCCTCCTAGTGGTGGTGGTGGGGGGGGCGGACAGCCTCCTGGTGGTGGTGGTGGGGCGGACAGCCTCCTGGTAGTGGTGGGGCGGACAGCCTCCTAGTGGTGGTGGTGGGGCGGACAGCCTCCTGGTAGTGGTGGGGGGAGGACAGCCTCCTAGTGGTGGTGGTGGTGGGGGGGGACAGCCTCCTGGTGGTGGTGGTGGGGGGGCGGACAGCCTCCTGGTGGTGGTGGTGGGGCGGAACAGCCTCCTGGTGGTGGTGGTGGGGCGGACAGCCTCCTAGTGGTGGTGGTGGGGCGGGACAGCCTCCTGGTGGTGGTGGTGGGGCGGACAGCCTCCTAGTGGTGGTGGTGGTGGGGGGGACAGCCTCCTGGTGGTGGTGGTGGGGTGGGACAGCCTCTTAGTGGTGGTGGTGGGGCGGGACAGCCTCCTAGTGGTGGTGGTGGGGGCGACAGCCTCCTAGTGGTGGTGGTGGGGGCGGGACAGCCTCCTGGTGGTGGTGGTGGGGTGGACAGCCTCTTAGTGGTGGTGGTGGGGCGGGACAGCCTCCTGGTGGTGGTGGGGCGGGACAGCCTCCTGGTGGTGGTGGTGGGGCGGACAGCCTCCTAGTGGTGGTGGTGGGGCGGGACAGCCTCCTGGTGGTGGTGGGGCGGGACAGCCTCCTAGTGGTGGTGGTGGGGCGGGACAGCCTCCTGGTGGTGGTGGTGGGGTGGACAGCCTCTTAGTGGTGGTGGTGGGGGCGGGACAGCCTCCTGGTGGTGGTGGGGCGGGACAGCCTCCTGGTGGTGGTGGTGGGGCGGACAGCCTCCTAGTGGTGGTGGTGGGGGGGGGACAGCCTCCTGGTGGTGGTGGTGGGGCGGGACAGCCTCCTGGTGGTGGTGGTGGGGCGGGACAGCCTCCTGGTGGTGGTGGTGGGGGGCGGGACAGCCTCCTAGTGGTGGTGGTGGGGGGGGACAGCCTCCTGGTGGTGGTGGGGGGGGCGGGACAGCCTCCTGGTGGTGGTGGTGGGCGGACAGCCTCCTAGTGGTGGTGGTGGTGGGGCGGGACAGCCTCCTAGTGGTGGTGGTGGGGCGGGACAGCCTCCTAGTGGTGGTGGTGGGGCGGGACAGCCTCCTGTGGTGGTGGTGGGGCGGCGGGACAGCCTCCTGGTGGTGGTGGGGCGGGACAGCCTCCTAGTGGTGGTGGTGGGGCGGGACAGCCTCCTGGTGGGTGGTGGGGCGGGACAGCCTCCTGGTGGTGGTGGGGGTGGGGCGGGACAGTCTCCTCGTGCTGGACAGCCTCCTTGCGTTGATGCGGACAGCCAGCCAACAGCAGCCTTCTAGGTTGAGTAAACTTCCTGTTCTGGTGAGCCAACAGCAGCCTCCTAGGGTTGAGTAAACTTCCTGTTCTGGTGAGCCAACAGCAGCCTCCTAGGGTTGAGTAAACTTCCTGTTCTGGTGAGCCAACAGCATCCTAACACACACTGACAGACAGACAGACACATGGATCTTGGTACTGTACCTGCCAGTCTGCCCAGGCCTCCGTTCCCCAGCCCTGCATCCTCCTCCATCTCCTCCAGATCCTCCATGTCCAAACCCAGCTACATGACAGACATAAAAAAAACAACTCAAATTCAGTTCGCTCAACTCACAGTCCCATATATAATAATAATATAATAATATATGCCATTTAGCAGACGCTTTTATCCAAAGCGACTTACAGTCATGTGTGCATACATTCTACGTATGGGTGGTCCCGGGAATCGAACCCACTACCCTGGCGTTACAAGCGCCATGCTCTACCAACTCTGCTACAGAAGGACAACATATTAAAGGCTAGTTTATACCCCACAAGTAGCTACCCTAAATAGCGTTGCGTAGCTTAGCAAAGCTACGCAGACATGTTCAGTCCTGCAATTCATACCTCTGTGCAGGATCGCCATCTTGCGAAGCGTTCTTGCGTTGTGTACGCAAGGTGTAAACTAGGTTTTTATAGTGTCCAATAATGTGTTTGAGCTCATGCATTAGTTGACAATCAAAGTTGATAAAAGTAATGACTGAGGTTGTGTATTAGTCATGCTGTCACAGTTCTTGAGAAAGTCTGTCTCTTATAAGAGAGCTCGTTTGCCTGCGGCACTAGTCGTTTCTGCCTGCAGACATGCCAGTGTGTCCCTGACATCTCTCAGGTCCATCTCACCTGGCTGGTAGACTGTCTACAAGGTTCCATCTCACCTGGTAGACTGTCTACAAGGTTCCATCTCAACTGGTAGACTGTCTACAAGGTTCCATCTCACCTGGCTGGTAGACTGTCTACAAGGTTCCATCTCACCTGGCTGGTAGACTGTCTACAAGGTTCCATCTCACCTGGCTGGTAGACTGTCTACAAGGTTCCATCTCACCTGGCTGGTAGACTGTCTACAAGGTTCCATCTCACCTGGCTGGTAGACTGTCTACAAGGGTCCATCTCACCTGGCTGGTAGACTGTCTACAAGGTTCCATCTCACCTGGCTGGTAGACTGTCTACAAGGTTCCATCTCACCTGGCTGGTAGACTGTCTACAAGGTTCCATCTCACCTGGTAGACTGTCTGGTAGACTGTCTACAAGGGTCCATCTCACCTGATAGACTGTCTACAAGGTCCATCTCACCTGGCTGGTAGACTGTCTACAAGGGTCCATCTCACCTGGCTGGTAGACTGTCTACAAGGGTCCATCTCACCTGATAGCTGTCTACAAGTAGAGACTGTCTACAAGGGTCCATCTCACCTGGCTGGTAGACTGTCCATCTCACCTGACTGTCTACAAGGTTCCATCTCACCTGGCTGGTAGACTGTCTACAAGGGTCCATCTCACCTGGCTGGTAGACTGTCTACAAGGTTCCATCTCACCTGGCTGGTAGACTGTCTACAAGGTTCCATCTCACCTGGCTGGTAGACTGTCTACAAGGTTCCATCTCACCTGGCTGGTAGACTGTCTACAAGGTTCCATCTCACCTGGCTGGTAGACTGTCTACAAGGTTCCATCTCACCTGGCTGGTAGACTGTCTACAAGGTTCCATCTCACCTGGCTGGTAGACTGTCTACAAGGTTCCATCTCACCTGGCTGGTAGACTGTCTACAAGGTTCCATCTCACCTGGCTGGTAGACTGTCTACAAGGTTCCATCTCACCTGGCTGGTAGACTGTCTACAAGGTTCCATCTCACCTGGCTGGTAGACTGTCTACAAGGTTCCATCTCACCTGGCTGGTAGACTGTCTACAAGGTTCCATCTCACCTGGCTGGTAGACTGTCTACAAGGGTTCCATCTCACCTGGCTGGTAGACTGTCTACAAGGTTCCATCTCACCTGGCTGGTAGACTGTCTACAAGGTTCCATCTCACCTGGCTGGTAGACTGTCTACAAGGTTCCATCTCACCTGGCTGGTAGACTGTCTACAAGGTTCCATCTCACCTGGCTGGTAGACTGTCTACAAGGTTCCATCTCACCTGGCTGGTAGACTGTCTACAAGGTTCCATCTCACCTGGCTGGTAGACTGTCTACAAGGTTCCATCTCACCTGGCTGGTAGACTGTCTACAAGGTTCCATCTCACCTGGCTGGTAGACTGTCTACAAGGGTCCATCTCACCTGGTAGACTGTCTACAAGGTTCCATCTCACCTGATAGACTGTCTACAAGGTTCCATCTCAACTGGCTGGTAGACTGTCTACAAGGTTCCATCTCACCTGGCTGGTAGACTGTCTACAAGGGTCCATCTCACCTGATAGACTGTCTACAAGGGTCCATCTCAACTGGTAGACTGTCTACAAGGGTCCATCTCACCTGGCTGGTAGACTGTCTACAAGGTTCCATCTCACCTGGCTGGTAGACTGTCTACAAGGTTCCATCTCACCTGGCTGGTAGACTGTCTACAAGGTTCCATCTCACCTGGCTGGTAGACTGTCTACAAGGTTCCATCTCACCTGGCTGGTAGACTGTCTACAAGGTTCCATCTCACCTGGCTGGTAGACTGTCTACAAGGTTCCATCTCACCTGGCTGGTAGACTGTCTACAAGGTTCCATCTCACCTGGCTGGTAGACTGTCTACAAGGGTCCATCTCACCTGGCTGGTAGACTGTCTACAAGGTTCCATCTCACCTGGCTGGTAGACTGTCTACAAGGTTCCATCTCACCTGGCTGGTAGACTGTCTACAAGGTTCCATCTCACCTGGCTGGTAGACTGTCTACAAGGTTCCATCTCACCTGGCTGGTAGACTGTCTACAAGGTTCCATCTCACCTGGCTGGTAGACTGTCTACAAGGTTCCATCTCACCTGGCTGGTAGACTGTCTACAAGGTTCCATCTCACCTGGCTGGTAGACTGTCTACAAGGTTCCATCTCACCTGGCTGGTAGACTGTCTACAAGGTTCCATCTCACCTGGCTGGTAGACTGTCTACAAGGTTCCATCTCACCTGGCTGGTAGACTGTCTACAAGGTTCCATCTCACCTGGCTGGTAGACTGTCTACAAGGTTCCATCTCACCTGGCTAGACTGTCTACAAGGGTCCATCTCACCTGGCTGGTAGACTGTCTACAAGGTTCCATCTCACCTGGCTGGTAGACTGTCTACAAGGTTCCATCTCACCTGGCTGGTAGACTGTCTACAAGGTTCCATCTCACCTGGCTGGTAGACTGTCTACAAGGTTCCATCTCACCTGGCTGGTAGACTGTCTACAAGGTTCCATCTCACCTGGCTGGTAGACTGTCTACAAGGTTCCATCTCACCTGGCTGGTAGACTGTCTACAAGGTTCCATCTCACCTGGCTGGTAGACTGTCTACAAGGTTCCATCTCACCTGGCTGGTAGACTGTCTACAAGGGTCCATCTCACCTGGTAGACTGTCTACAAGGTTCCATCTCACCTGATAGACTGTCTACAAGGTTCCATCTCACCTGATAGACTGTCTACAAGGGTCCATCTCAACTGGTAGACTGTCTACAAGGGTCCATCTCACCTGGCTGGTAGACTGTCTACAAGGGTCCATCTCACCTGATAGACTGTCTACAAGGGTCCATCTCAACTGGTAGACTGTCTACAAGGGTCCATCTCACCTGGCTGGTAGACTGTCTACAAGGGTCCATCTCACCTGATAGACTGTCTACAAGGGTCCATCTCACCTGGCTGGTAGACTGTCTACAAGGTTCCATCTCACCTGGCTGGTAGACTGTCTACAAGGTTCCATCTCACCTGATAGACTGTCTACAAGGGTCCATCTCACCTGATAGACTGTCTACAAGGTTCCATCTCACCTGATAGACTGTCTACAAGGGTCCATCTCACCTGATAGACTGTCTACAAGGGTCCATCTCACCTGATAGACTGTCTACAAGGGTCCATCTCACCTGATAGACTGTCTACAAGGGTCCATCTCACCTGGTAGACTGTCTAACAAGGTTCCATCTCACCTGGCTGGTAGACTGTCTACAAGGGTCCATCTCACCTGATAGACTGTCTACAAGGGTCCATCTCACCTGATAGACTGTCTACAAGGGTCCATCTCACCTGATAGACTGTCTACAAGGTTCCATCTCACCTGGCTGGTAGACTGTCTACAAGGTTCCATCTCACCTGATAGACTGTCTACAAGGGTCCATCTCACCTGGTAGACTGTCTACAAGGGTCCATCTCACCTGGTAGACTGTCTACAAGGGTCCATCTCACCTGATAGACTGTCTACAAGGTTCCATCTCACCTGATAGACTGTCTACAAGGGTCCATCTCACCTGGTAGACTGTCTACAAGGGTCCATCTCACCTGATAGACTGTCTACAAGGGTCCATCTCACCTGGTAGACTGTCTACAAGGGTCCATCTCACCTGATAGACTGTCTACAAGGGTCCATCTCACCTGGCTGTCTACAAGGTTCCATCTCACCTGATAGACTGTCTACAAGGGTCCATCTCACCTGATAGACTGTCTACAAGGTTCCATCTCACCTGGTAGACTGTCTACAAGGTTCCATCTCACCTGGTAGACTGTCTACAAGGTTCCATCTCACCTGGTAGACTGTCTACAAGGTTCCATCTCACCTGGTAGACTGTCTACAAGGTTCCATCTCACCTGGTAGACTGTCTACAAGGTTCCATCTCACCTGGTAGACTGTCTACAAGGGTCCATCTCACCTGGTAGACTGTCTACAAGGTTCCATCTCACCTGGTAGACTGTCTACAAGGGTCCATCTCACCTGGTAGACTGTCTACAAGGTTCCATCTCACCTGATAGACTGTCTACAAGGGTCCATCTCACCTGGTAGACTGTCTACAAGGTTCCATCTCACCTGATAGACTGTCTACAAGGGTCCATCTCACCTGATAGACTGTCTACAAGGTTCCATCTCACCTGGTAGACTGTCTACAAGGTTCCATCTCACCTGGTAGACTGTCTACAAGGTTCCATCTCACCTGGTAGACTGTCTACAAGGGTCCATCTCACCTGGTAGACTGTCTACAAGGTCCATCTCACCTGGTAGACTGTCTACAAGGGTTCCATCTCACCTGGTAGACTGTCTACAAGGTTCCATCTCACCTGGTAGACTGTCTACAAGGTTCCATCTCACCTGATAGACTGTCTACAAGGGTCCATCTCACCTGGTAGACTGTCTACAAGGTTCCATCTCACCTGATAGACTGTCTACAAGGGTCCATCTCACCTGATAGACTGTCTACAAGGTTCCATCTCACCTGGTAGACTGTCTACAAGGTTCCATCTCACCTGATAGACTGTCTACAAGGGTCCATCTCACCTGGTAGACTGTCTACAAGGTTCCATCTCACCTGATAGACTGTCTACAAGGGTCCATCTCACCTGATAGACTGTCTACAAGGTTCCATCTCACCTGGTAGACTGTCTACAAGGTTCCATCTCACCTGGTAGACTGTCTACAAGGTTCCATCTCACCTGGTAGACTGTCTACAAGGTTCCATCTCACCTGATAGACTGTCTACAAGGTTCCATCTCACCTGATAGACTGTCTACAAGGTTCCATCTCACCTGGTAGACTGTCTACAAGGTTCCATCTCACCTGGTAGACTGTCTACAAGGTTCCATCTCACCTGGTAGACTGTCTACAAGGTTCCATCTCACCTGGTAGACTGTCTACAAGGTTCCATCTCACCTGATAGACTGTCTACAAGGGTCCATCTCACCTGGTAGACTGTCTACAAGGTTCCATCTCACCTGATAGACTGTCTACAAGGTTCCATCTCACCTGGTGGACTGTGTATAAGGTTCAAGCTCACCTATACACAGTTTAATTTTTTTTTTATGCTCAACCGTTTCCCGTGTGCATCAAGAACGGTCCACCACCCAAAGGTTTTCACACCATGTAGAGTCAACATGGGCCAGCATCCCTGTGGAACGCTTTCAACACCATGTAGAGTCAACATGGGCCAGCATCCCTGTGGAACGCTTTCAACACCATGTAGAGTCAACATGGGCCAGCATCCCTGTGGAACGCTTTCAACACCATGTAGAGTCAACATGGGCCAGCATCCCTGTGGAACGCTTTCAACACCTTGTAGAGTCAACATGGGCCAGCATCCCTGTGGAACGCTTTCAACACCATGTAGAGTCAACATGGGCCAGCATCCCTGTGGAACGCTTTCAGACACCTTGTAGAGTCAACATGGGCCAGCATCCCTGTGGAACGCTTTCAACACCATGTAGAGTCAACATGGGCCAGCATCCCTGTGGAACGCTTTCAACACCTTGTAGAGTCAACATGGGCCAGCATCCCTGTGGAACGCTTTCAACACCATGTAGAGTCAACATGGGCCAGCATCCCTGTGGAACGCTTTCAACACCTTGTAGAGTCAACATGGGCCAGCATCCCTGTGGAACGAACACCATGGTAGAGTCAACATGGGCCAGCATCCCTGTGGAACGCTTTCAACACCATGTAGAGTCAACATGGGCCAGCATCCCTGTGGAACGCTTTCAACACCATGTAGAGTCAACATGGGCCAGCATCCCTGTGGAACGCTTTCAACACCATGTAGAGTCAACATGGGCCAGCATCCCTGTGGAACGCTTTCAACACCTTGTAGAGTCAACATGGGCCAGCATCCCTGTGGAACGCTTTCAACACCATGTAGAGTCAACATGGGCCAGCATCCCTGTGGAACGCTTTAGACACCTTGTAGAGTCAACATGGGCCAGCATCCCTGTGGAACGCTTTCAACACCATGTAGAGTCAACATGGGCCAGCATCCCTGTGGAACGCTTTCAACACCATGTAGAGTCAACATGGGCCAGCATCCCTGTGGAACGCTTTCAACACCATGTAGAGTCAACATGGGCCAGCATCCCTGTGGGCATTTCAACACCATGTAGAGTCAACATGGGCCAGCATCCCTGTGGACAGCTATTCTAACACCAGTTAGAGTCAACATGGGCCAGCATCCCTGTGGAACGCTTTCAACACCATGTAGAGTCAATCATGGGCCAGCATCCCTTGGAATCGCTTTAGACACCTTGTAGAGTCAACATGGGCCAGCATCCCTGTGGAACGCTTTCAACACCATGTAGAGTCAACATGGGCCAGCATCCCTGTAACATTTCTTTCTAACCATGTAGAGTCAACATGGGCCAGCATCCCTAATGTAACATTTCTTTCAACACCATGTAGAGTCAACATGGGCCAGCAGTTCATCCTGTGGAACGCTATTCTAACCATGTAGAGTCAACATGGGCCAGCATCCCTGTACATTTCAACTTTAGACACCTTGTAGAGTAATCATGGGCCAGCATCCCTGTGGAACGTTCTTTGGACACCTGTAGAGTCAACATGGGGCCAGCATCCCTGTGGAACAGTTCAACACCATGTAGAGTCAACAATGGGCCAGCATCCCTGTGGGGTCGCAACACCATGTAGAGTCAACATGGGCCAGCATCCCTGTGGAACGCTTTCATCTGCACCATGTAGAGTCAACATGGGCCAGCATCCCTGTGGAACATTTCAATTCACCATGTAGAGTCAATTCATGGGCCAGCATCCCTGTGAACGCTTTACATCTGCACCTTGTAGAGTCAACATGGGCCAGCATCCCTGTGGAACGCTTTAGACACCTTGTAGAGTCAACATGGGCCAGCATCCCTGTGGAACGCTTTAGACACCTTATAGAGTGCATGTCCCTGACGAATTGAGGCTGTTCTGAGGGCAAAAGAGCATGCAACTCAATATTAAGAAGGTGTTCCTAATGTTTTGTACACTCACTGTCTACAAGGTTCCATCTCACCTGGTAGACTGTCTAACAAGGTTCCATCTCACCTGGTAGACTGTCTAACAAGGTTCCATCTCACCTGTTAGACAGTCTACAAGGTTCAAGCTCACCTGGTAGACTGTCTACAAAGTTCCATCTCACCTGGTGGACTGTGTATAAGGTTCAAGCTCACCTGGTAGATGGCCTCGTCACAGGCGTTCTGCAGCCCCAGGTTAATCATGGTGTTCTGGAGGGTCCTGCCCATGTAGAACTCCAGGGAGAGGTAGTACACCCGCTGGACAGGAGAACAGGAACATTTAGCAGTGGCTCCGTCTCGACACTCAGTTTCTGCACTGTATCCCTCTCATCTAGTTCATATTCTAATCTGTACATTTCATATTCTAATCTGTACAGTTCCTATTCTAATCTGTGCAGTTCATATTCTAATCTGTACAGTTCATATTCTAATCTGTACAGTTCATATTCTAATCTGTACATTTCATATTCTAATCTGTACAGTTCATATTCTAATTTGTACATTTCATATTCTAATCTGTACAGTTCATATTCTAATCTGTACAGTTCATATTCTAATCTGTACAGTTCATATTCTAATTTGTACATTTCATATTCTAATCTGTACCGTTCATATTCTAATCTGTACCGTTCATATTCTAATCTGTACAGTTCATATTCTAATCTGTACAGTTCATATTCTAATCTGTACATTTCATATTCTAATCTGTACAGTTCATATTCTAATCTGTACAGTTCATATTCTAATCTGTACATTTCATATTCTAATCTGTACATTTCATATTCTAATCTGTACAGTTCATATTCTAATCTGTACAGTTCATATTCTAATCTGTACATTTCATATTCTAATCTGTACATTTCATATTCTAATCTGTACATTTCATATTCTAATCTGTACATTTCATATTCTAATCTGTACATCCTCTGTACAGTTCATATTCTAATCTGTACAGTTCATATTCTAATCTGTACCGTTCTATATTCTAATCTGTACAGTTCATTATTCTAATAAAATGTACATTTCATATTCTAATCTGTTACAGTTCATATTCTAATATGTACAGTTCATCTTCTAATCTGTACAGTCCATATTCTAATCTGTACATTTGCTATATTCTAATGTGACAGTTCATGGCCTCTAATCTGTACAGTATCATATTGACCAATTTTTAACATCTTTATAAAATGTGATAATAGACATCTTTGCTAACCATGTGTATGTGACCAATAACATCTGCTAACCATGTGTATGTGACCAATAACATCTGCTAACCACTGTGTATGTGACCAATAACATCTGCTAACCACGTAATGTGACCAATAATATCTGCTAACCACGTGTATGTGACCAATTAACATCTGCTAACCATGTGTATGTGACCAATAACATCTGCTAACCACAGTATGTGACCAATAATTATCTGGCTTTACTTGGCCTCCATCCTGTATGTGACCAATCATCTGCTAACCTGTGTATGTGACCAATAACATCTGCTTTACTGATCCATCCTAGGATACCATCTTGTATGTGACCAATAACATCTAACCATGTGTATGTGACCAATAACATCTGCTAACCACGTGTATTTACTGACCTGCAATAATATCCTGCTAGTAATTACCATCTTTGTATGTGACCAATAACATCTGATAACCATGTTTGTACTGTGACCCTAACATCTGGATAACCATGTGTATGTGACCCTATAACATCTGCTTTGTGTGGCCTGACCAATAACATCTTTAACCATGGCCTGTATGTGACCATCTTTGTAACATCTGCCTACATCCTAGGATGTGTATTGACCAATAACATCTGCTCTTTGTCTTGTGTATGTGACCAATAACCATCTTTGTCTTTACTAACCATCCTAGTATGTGACTTTACTTAATCCTAGGATAATACCATCTTTGTCTTTACTAACCCATGTGTATGTGACCATTACATCTTTGTCTTTACTAAAACATCCTATGGACCAATAACATCTTTGTCTTTAACCAACATGGCCTACATCCAATAACATCTGCTAACCATGTATGTGACCAATAACATGTGTCCACATGTGGATAATTACCTTTGGTATTTGGTAAAGGACATCCTAGGATAATTACCACTTTGTCTTTACTGTGATCCAATAACACCATCTTTGTCTTTACCATCCTGTGATAATTAATCTTGTCTTTACTTGGCCTGACCAATCTTTGTCTTTTACGCTTGGCCTACATCTGCTTACCATCTTTGCGTCTTCATTGACCAATGGCCTACATCTATAAACCATGTGTCTTTACTTGACCTACATCCTAGGATAATTACCATCTTTGTCTTTACTTGGCCTATTTGATCCTAGGATAATTACCATCTTTGTCTATTACTTGGCCTACATCCTAGGATAATTACCATCTTTGTCTTTACTTGGCCTACATCCTAGGATAAAATACCATCTTTGTCTTTACTTGGCCTACATCCTAGGATAATTGTTGACCATCTTTGTCTTTTTACTTGGCCTACATCCTAGGATACAATGCTTATTCCAACATTTACCATCTCTGTCTTTACTCATCCTAGGATAATTACCATCTTTCTGACGTCTTTACTTGGCCTACAACTCCTAGGATAATTACCATCTTTGTCTTTACTTGGCCTACATCCTAGGATAATTACCATCTTTGTCTTTACTTGGCCTGGACATCTAGGATAATTACCATCTTTTGTCTTTACTTGGCCTGGACATCCTAGATAATTACCATCTTTGTCTTTACTTGGCCTGGATCCTAGTATAATTACCATCTTTGTCTTTAGAAAGATAATTACCATCTTGGTCTTTACTTGGCCTACATCCTAGGATAATTACCATCTTTGTCTTTACTTGGCCTACATCCTAGGATAATTTGACCACTACCATCTTTGTCTTTACTTGGCCTACATCCTAGGATAATACCATCTTTGTCTTTACTTGGCCTACATCCTAGGATAATTACTTTATCTTTGTCTTTACTTGGCCTACATCCTAGGATAATTACCATCTTTGTCTTTACTTGGCCTACATCCTAGGATAATTACCATCTTTGTCTTTACTTGGCCTACATCCTAGGATAATTACCATCTTTGTCATCCTACATCCTAGTCTTTTGTCTGGCCCTACATCCTAGGATAATTACCATCTTTGTCTTTACTTGGCCTTGTCCTTTGGCCTACATCCTAGGATAATTACCATCTTTGTCTTTACTTGGCCTACATCCTAGGATACCATCTTTGTCTTACCATCCTTTCTTTGTCTTTACTTGGCCTACATCCTAGGATAATTACCATCTTTGTCATCTTTGTACATCCTAGGATAATTACCATCTTTGTCTTTACTTGGCCTACATCCTAGGATAATTTGTACCATCTTTACCATCTTTACTTGGCCTACATCCTAGGATAATTACCATCTTTGTCTTTACTTGGCCTATAATTACCATCTTTGTCTTTACTTGGCCTACATCCTTTAGGATATAATTACCATCTTTGTCTTTACTTGGCCTACATCCTAGGATAATTACCATCTTTGTCTTTACTTGGCCTACATCCTAGGATAATTACCATCTTTGTCTTTACTTGGCCTACATCCTAGGATAATTACCATCTTTGTCTTTACTTGGCCTACATCCTAGGATAATTACCATCTTTGTCTTTACTTGGCCTACATCCTAGGATAATTACCATCTTTGTCTTTACTTGGCCTACATCCTAGGATAATTACCATCTTTGTCTTTACTTGGCCTACATCCTAGGATAATTACCATCTTTGTCTTTACATCCTAGGATAATTACCTTTGTCTTTATTTGGCCTACATCCTAGGATAATTACCATCTTTGTCTTTACTTGGCCTACATCCTAGGATAATTACCATCTTTGTCTTTACTTGGCCTACATCCTAGGATAATTACCATCTTTGTCTTTACTTGGCCTACATCCTAGGATAATTACCATCTTTGTCTTTACTTGGCCTACATCCTAGGATAATTAATTTTGTCTTTACCATCTTAATTACCATCTTTACCATCTTTGTCTTTATTACATCCTGGCCATCTTTGTCTTTATCCTACATCCTAGGATAATTACCATCTTTGTCTTTACTTGGCCTACATCCTAGGATAATTACCATCTTTGTCTTTACTTGGCCTACATCCCTAGGATAATTACCATCTTTGTCTTTACTTGGCCTACATCCTAGGATAATTACCATCTTTGTCTTTACTTGGCCTACATCCTAGGATAATTACCATCTTTGTCTTTACTTGGCCTACATCCTAGGATAATTACCATCTTTGTCTTTACTTGGCCTACATCCTAGGATAATTACCATCTTTGTCTTTACTTGGCCTACATCCTAGGATAATTACCATCTTTGTCTTTACTTGGCCTACATCCTAGGATAATTACCATCTTTGTCTTTACTTGGCCTACATCCTAGGATAATTACCATCTTTGTCTTTATTTGGCCTACATCCTAGGATAATTACCATCTTTCTTTACTTGTCTTTACTTGGCCTACATCCTAGGATAATTACCATCTTTGTCTTTACTTGGCCTACATCCTAGGATAATTACCATCTTTGTCTTTACTTGGCCTACATCCTAGGATAATTACCATCTTTCTTTACTTGTCTTTCTTTGTCTTTACTTGGCCTACATCCTAGGATAATTACCATCTTTGTCTTTACTTGGCCTACATCCTAGGATAATTACCATCTTTGTCTTTACTTGGCCTACATCCTAGGATAATTACCATCTTTGTCTTTACTTGGCCTACATCCTAGGATAATTACCATCTCTTTGTCCTAGGATTTACCATTTTGTCTTTACTTGCCTACATCCTAGGATAATTACCATCTTTTTACTTGGCCTTCCTAGGATAATTACCATCTTTGTCTTTACTTGGCCTACATCCTAGGATAATTACCATCTTTGTCTTTACTTGGCCTACATCCTAGGATAATTACCATCTTTGTCTTTACTTGGCCTACATCCTAGGATAATTACCATCTTTGTCTTTACTTGGCCTACATCCTAGGATAATTACCATCTTTGTCTTTACTTGGCCTGGATCCTAGGATAATTACCATCTTGGTCTTTACTTTGCCTACATTCTAGTATAATTACCATCTTTGTCTTTACCTGGCCTGGATCCTAGGATAATTACCATCTTTGTCTTTACTTGGCCTGGATCCTAGGATAATTACCATCTTGGTCTTTACTTGGCCTACATCCTAGTATAATTACCATCTTTGTCTTTACTTGGCCTACATCCTAGGATAATTACCATCTTGGTCTTTATTTGGCCTACATCCTAGGATAATTACCATCTTTGTCTTTACTTGGCCTACATCCTAGGATAATTACCATCTTTGTCTTTACTTGGCCTACATCCTAGGATAATTACCATCTTTGTCTTTACTTGGCCTGGATCCAAGGATAATTACCATCTTTGTCTTTACTTGGCCTACATCCTAGGATAATTACCATCTTTGTCTTTACTTGGCCTACATCCTAGGATAATTACCATCTCTGTCCTTACTTGGCCTACATCCTAGGATAATTACCATCTTTGTCTTTACTTGGCCTACATCCTAGGATAATTACCATCTTTGTCTTTACTTGGCCTACATCCTAGGATAATTACCATCTTTGTCTTTACTTGGCCTGTATACTAGATGCCCCCCTCACTCTGTCTCTCTCTCTGACCCACTCTCTTTCTCTCTCTCTCCATAGGTCTGTGAGGATATTTTGGGCAGAGTGCACCTGCGGTAAAGACCAAAGTGAATTCTGTCTAGTAGCCTCCATAATGACTCAACGAAAGAGGCAGACAGAAAAACAACTGAGTGTTTAGAGAGTTGGCAGTGGTATTAATGAAGATTTAACTCAGTAAAGCAGCAAGACCAGGCAGCCCATGTTACCCCTCTATAGGTCTGGAGTTGCATTGTGCTACCCCCTTTATAGCCTAACCCCAGGTCTACTGCTCCGGTAGTCATGGTTACACTAGGTATACTGCTCCGGTAGTCATGGTTACACTAGGGATACTGCTCCGGTAGTCATGGTTACACTAGGTCTACTGCTCCGGTAGTCATGGTTACACTAGGTCTACTGCTCCGGTAGTCATGGTTACACTAGGGATACTGCCCCGGTAGTCATGGTTACACTAGGGATACTGCTCCGGTAGTCATGGTTACCCCAGGTCTACTGCTCCAGTAGTCATGGTTACACAAGGTCTACTGCTCCGGTAGTCATGGTTACACTAGGTCTACTGCTCCAGTAGTCATGGTTACACTAGGTCTACTGCTCCGGTAGTCATGGTTTCACTAGGCCTACTGCCACAGTAGTCATGGTTACACTAGGCCTACTGCTCCAGTAGTCATAGTTACACTTGGCCAACTGTTTCTGTAGTCATGGTTACACCAGGCCTACTGCTCCAGTAGTCCTGGTTAAATGTTGGCCTTCCTCTCAGTCAACACCCAAAATAAAAATCAGTTGGAAGATGGATGATGTATGATTCCTAAACCACCCTGCGATACAGTAGGCTTTTGTATGATTCCTAAACCACCCTGCGATACAGTAGGCTTTTGTATGATTCCTAAATCACCCTGCGATACAGTAGGCTTTTGTATGATTCCTAAATCACCCTGCAATACAGTAGGCTTTTGTATGATTCCTAAATCACCCTGCGATACAGTAGGCTTTTGTATGATTCCTAAATCACCCTGCAATACAGTAGGCTTTTGTATGATTCCTAAATCACCCTGCAATACAGTAGGCTTTTGTATGATTCCTAAATCACCCTGCGATACAGTAGGCTTTTGTATGATTCCTAAACCACCCTGCGATACAGTAGGCTTTTGTATGATTCCTAAATCACCCTGCGATACAGTAGGCTTTTGTATGATTCCTAAATCACCCTGCAATACAGTAGGCTTTTGTATGATTCCTAAACCACCCTGCGATACAGTAGGCTTTTGTATGATTCCTAAACCACCCTGCGATACAGTAGGCTTTTGTATGATTCCTAAACCACCCTGCGATACAGTAGGCTTTTGTATGATTCCTAAACCACCCTGCGATACAGTAGGCTTTTGTATGATTCCTAAATCACCCTGCGATACAGTAGGCTTTTGTATGATTCCTAAATCACCCTGCAATACAGTAGGCTTTTGTATGATTCCTAAATCACCCTGCGATACAGTAGGCTTTTGTATGATTCCTAAATCACCCTGCAATACAGTAGGCTTTTGTATGATTCCTAAATCACCCTGCGATACAGTAGGCTTTTGTATGATTCCTAAACCACCCTGCGATACAGTAGGCTTTTGTATGATTCCTAAACCACCCTGCGATACAGTAGGCTTTTGTATGATTCCTAAATCACCCTGCGATACAGTAGGCTTTTGTATGATTCCTAAATCACCCTGCAATACAGTAGGCTTTTGTATGATTCCTAAATCACCCTGCGATACAGTAGGCTTTTGTATGATTCCTAAATCACCCTGCAATACAGTAGGCTTTTGTATGATTCCTAAACCACCCTGCAATACAGTAGGCTTTTGTATGATTCCTAAACCACCCTGCAATACAGTAGGCTTTTGTATGATTCCTAAATCACCCTGCAATACAGTAGGCTTTTGTATGATTCCTAAACCACCCTGCAATACAGTAGGCTTTTGTATGATTCCTAAATCACCCTGCAATACAGTAGGCTTTTGTATGATTCCTAAATCACCCTGCGATACAGTAGGCTTTTGTATGATTCCTAAATCACCCTGCAATACAGTAGGCTTTTGTATGATTCCTAAATCACCCTGCAATACAGTAGGCTTTTGTATGATTCCTAAATCACCCTGCAATACAGTAGGCTTTTGTATGATTCCTAAATCACCCTGCAATACAGTAGGCTTTTGTATGATTCCTAAATCACCCTGCAATACAGTAGGCCTTTGTTTGATTCCTAAATCACCCTGCAATACAGTAGGCTTTTGTATGATTCCTAAATCACCCTGCAATACAGTAGGCTTTTGTATGATTCCTAAATCACCCTGCGATACAGTAGGCTTTTGTATGATTCCTAAATCACCCTGCGATACAGTAGGCTTTTGTATGATTCCTAAATCACCCTGCAATACAGTAGGCTTTTGTATGATTCCTAAATCACCCTGCAATACAGTAGGCTTTTGTATGATTCCTAAATCACCCTGCAATACAGTAGGCTTTTGTATGATTCCTAAATCACCCTGCAATACAGTAGGCTTTGTATGATTCCTAAATCACCCTGCAATACAGTAGGCTTTTGTATGATTCCTAAATCACCCTGCGATACAGTAGGCTTTTGTATGATTCCTAAATCACACTGCGATACAGTAGGCTTTTGTATGATTCCTAAATCACCCTGCGATACAGTAGGCTTTTGTATGATTCCTAAATCACCCTGCAATACAGTAGGCTTTTGTATGATTCCTAAATCACCCTGCAATACAGTAGGCTTTTGTATGATTCCTAAATCACCCTGCGATACAGTAGGCTTTTGTATGATTCCTAAATCACCCTGCAATACAGTAGGCTTTTGTATGATTCCTAAATCACCCTGCAATACAGTAGGCTTTTGTATGATTCCTAAATCACCCTGCAATACAGTAGGCTTTTGTATGATTCCTAAATCACCCTGCGATACAGTAGGCTTTTGTATGATTCCTAAATCACCCTGCAATACAGTAGGCTTTTGTATGATTCCTAAATCACCCTGCAATACAGTAGGCTTTTGTATGATTCCTAAATCACCCTGCAATACAGTAGGCTTTTGTATGATTCCTAAATCACCCTGCGATACAGTAGGCTTTTGTATGATTCCTAAATCACCCTGCAATACAGTAGGCTTTTGTATGATTCCTAAATCACCCTGCAATACAGTAGGCTTTTGTATGATTCCTAAATCACCCTGCGATACAGTAGGCTTTTGTATGATTTCCTAATGACATCCAATACATGGATATGCTTACAAAGACGATGCCTCAAGACATCAATGCAGAATCCTCTTACCATGGCCCTGAAATTCTCTTGGAAATACTGTAGTTAGCCCCACGGGGATTTTAAAGGGCTCAATATGACAGCCCAGAGAGCTGTACACTAAGTCTAATCTCACTGTATATGTCTCAATTGGTACCCTATTCCCTATAAAGTGCACTACTTTAGACCAGATCCCAATCAAAAGTAGTGCACTAAACAGGGAGCCGTTTTGGGATGCAGCGGCCGTGTGCTGAGGTAAAGACTATAATCGGTTTATCAAGTGTTTCTAGGTATAAAAAGGTACAACTATGAAGCTCTAACAAAGGGAGAGGACCTTTAAATCCTGTCTTTGTTTTCTGTAGCCCATCAACCACTAACGCTAGCCTGGGTACCAGTTTCCTTTGTGTTCTTCGCCATTACTTGTCAAGCCAAACTTGTTGACAAAGAGTGGAATGGTAGCACAAACAGACTGGTACCCAGGCTATATCTCTATTTACTGTACAGTTTGAGAGCAGCAGCACACATCAGACCACATTTACAGCTTTTAATGGCATGAAACAGCACCTCATGGGATATATTCCCTTTCATTATTAAATTCAGAATTAAAGTTACAAAATAAGGAACAACAGTGATGTAAACGTGGAAAATCCCCAACGAAAATGCTCTCTGTCCGAACGTAACAAATAACATCACTCGTAAGTGGCACCCTATTCCTTACCTAGTGCACTACTTTTCACCATAGACTCCCTTTAGTTAAAAAAGTAGTGTACTATAAAGGAAATATCGTTCCATTTAGGAATCATCCTGTGATTCATAGGGTTCCATTCGGGAATCATCCTATGATTCATAGGGTTCCATTCGGGAATCATCCTATGATTCATAGGGTTCCATTTAGGAATCAATCATCCTATGATTCATAGGGTTCCATTTAGGAATCAATCATCCTATGATTCATAGGGTTCCATTCGGGAATCAATCATCCTATGATTCATAGGGTTCCATTCAGGAATCATCCTATGATTCATAGGGTTCCATTCGGGAATCATCCTATGATTCATAGGGTTCCATTCAGGAATCAATCATCCTATGATTCATAGGGTTCCATTCAGGAATCATCCTATGATTCATAGGGTTCCATTCGGGAATCATCCTATGATTCATAGGGTTCCATTTAGGAATCAATCATCCTATGATTCATAGGGTTCCATTCAGGAATCATCCTATGATTCATAGGGTTCCATTTGGGAATCAATCATCCTATGATTCATAGGGTTCCATTCAGGAATCAATCATCCTATGATTCATAGGGTTCCATTCAGGAATCAATCATCCTATGATTCATAGGGTTCCATTTGGGAATCATCCTATGATTCATAGGGTTCCATTTGGGAATCATCCTATGATTCATAGGGTTCCATTCAGGAATCATCATATGATTCATAGGGTTCCATTTAGGAATCAATCATCCTATGATTCATAGGGTTACATTCAGGAATCATCCATGATTCATAGGGTTCCATTTGGGAATCAATCATCCTATGATTCATAGGGTTCCATTCAGGAATCAATCATCCTATGATTCATAGGGTTCCATTTGGGAATCATCCTATGATTCATAGGGTTCCATTCAGGAATCATCCTATGATTCATAGGGTTCCATTCAGGAATCAATCATAGGGTTCCATTCAGGAATCATCCTATGATTCATAGGGTTCCATTTGGGAATCATCCTATGATTCATAGGGTTCCATTCGGGAATCATCCTATGATTCATAGGGTTCCATTTAGGAATCAATCATCATATGATTCATAGGGTTCCATTCAGGAATCATCATATGATTCATAGGGTTCCATTTAGTCAATCATCCTATGATTCATAGGGTTAATTCAGGAATCATCCTATGATTCATAGGGTTCCATTCAGGAATCAATCATCCTATGATTCATAGGGTTCCATTCAGGAATCAATCATCCTATGATTCATAGGGTTCCATTTGGGAATCATCCTATGATTCATAGGGTTCCATTCAGGAATCATCCTATGATTCATAGGGTTCCATTCAGGAATCATCCTATGATTCATAGGGTTCCATTCAGGAATCATCCTATGATTCATAGGGTTCCATTTGGGAATCATCCTATGATTCATAGGGTTCCATTCGGGAATCATCCTATGATTCATAGGGTTCCATTCAGGAATCATCCTATGATTCATAGGGTTCCATTCGGGAATCATCCTATGATTCATAGGGTTCCATTCAGGAATCATCCTATGATTCAACCACCTACAGTAAGAGTATTAGTATGCTGTGTTGTCGTGACACCTTATTCACAATAACCTGTAATGTATGAGGGGGAAAACATCCAAACATTTTCATTGTTGTTGGTCACCTTCATCATCATCATCACCCCAATGACGAACCCCCCTCGTCCCCCCCCCCATACTACCGGTCCTACTGATAGCATAATAAAACACTTTAATAACAATAATACTACTAAATCTGGTGTAATTATAGAGCCTCTTGCCAGCTGCCAGTGGATAGATCCCAAAGGGTACCCTATTCTCTACACAGCCCTCTACTTATAACCAGAACCCTATAGGCCCTATGTAGGCAATAGGGTACCATTTTTGCACGTGGCCATAGGCATACTGTACATATATATTCAGCGCTAAGAAACATCATTGACAGCTGCACTGTGGAGAAACAGACGGTGAGACATCTGAAATGACATCCTATTCATTATATACTGTAGTTCATTATATAAGAAATGAGGTCCCATTTGGGACGCCCAATAGGGTCAATAAGTAACCCATTTGGGATGCCCAATAGGGTCAATAAGTAACCCATTTGGGACGCCCAATCGGGTAAATAAATAACCCATTTGGGACTCCCAATCGGGTCAATAAATAACCCATTTGGGACTCCCAATCGGGTCAATAAATA
Organism: Oncorhynchus keta; assembly: GCF_023373465.1. NCBI lineage: Eukaryota > Metazoa > Chordata > Actinopteri > Salmoniformes > Salmonidae > Oncorhynchus > Oncorhynchus keta. The sequence continues at coordinate 2,645,732 of NC_068449.1, forward strand.
ACCCATTTGGGACTCCCAATCGGGTCAATAAATAACCCATTTGGGACGCCCAATAGGATCAATAAATAAAGACCTGCTTACTTCCAGTAGGAGAATAGAATAAGTCGACTCTCTCGTTAGTTGGTTACAAACTATGGATGAGGTTGAGGTTCACACAAGCAAAGCCACTGGTAGCGTCTCATTTACAGAATACAATAGCAATTACGGTCCATGTCTGAGTCACAAATGACAACCTATTCTCTACGTAGTGCACTACTTTTCACCAGAGCCCTATGGGTCAGTTTGAGAACAGCACACATCTATGAGAAAGAATTGCCCTGTTGGGATGCAGCCCATTGCTTTCTGTCAGTGCATCGGTCACCGTCAGCCTTCTACAGGTAGATCTGAGTTACTGGTCTCTTCAGTCCTCTGCTGCTGTCCCTGGCTGTCATAAATGGGTAACTCGCCAACGTGCGTTTCTTTAGTCTCTCGTCGGTGCTGTGTGTATGTTTGGTGGGACAGGAAATGCTTCAAGGATTCTAAATGAAATGATGGTGTGGAGAAGTGGTACCATGTTCACTGTTGCGGGTGTTGTGTGTGTGTGTGTGTGTGTGTGTGTGTGTGTGTGTGTGTGTGTGTGTGTGTGTGTGTGTGTGTGTGTGTGTGTGTGTGTGTATAGCATTAGTATAGCAGTAGAACATCACCATGGCAACATTTAGAGACCATTACTATGACTCGCAGATACAACACAGGGTTGTTATGGTTGTTATGGTGGATACAACACAGGGTTGTTATGGTGGATACAACACAGGGTTGTCATGGTGGATACAACACAGGGTTGTTATGGTGGATACAACACAGGGTTGTTATGGTGGATACCACAGGGTTGTTATGGTGGATACAACACAGGGTTGTTATGGTGGATACAACACAGGGTTGTCATGGTGGATACAACACAGGGTTGTTATGGTGGTTATGGTGGATACAACACAGGGTTGTTATGGTGGATACAACACAGGGTTGTTATGGTGGATACAACACAGGGTTGTTATGGTGGATACAACACAGGGTTGTTATGGTGGATACAACACAGGGTTGTTATGGTGGATACAACACAGGGTTGTTATGGTGGATACAACACAGGGTTGTCATGGTGGATACAACACAGGGTTGTCATGGTGGATACAACACAGGGTTGTTATGGTGGATACAACACAGGGTTGTTATGGTGGGTACAACACAGGGTTGTTATGGTGGGTACAACACAGGGTTGTTATGGTGGTTATATACAACACAGGGTTGTTATGGTGGATACAACACAGGGTTGTTATGGTGGATACAACACAGGGTTGTCATGGTGGATACAACACAGGGTTGTCATGGTGGATACAACACAGGGTTGTTATGGTGGATACAACACAGGGTTGTTATGGTGGATACAACACAGGGTTGTTATGGTGGATACAACACAGGGTTGTTATACAACACAGGGTTGTTATGGTGGTTATGGTGGATACAACACAGGGTTGTTATGGTGGATACAACACAGGGTTGTTATGGTGGATACAACACAGGGTTGTTATGGTGGATACAACACAGGGTTGTTATGGTGGATACAACACAGGGTTGTTATGGTGGATACAACACAGGGTTGTTATGGTGGATACAACACAGGGTTGTTATGGTGGATACAACACAGGGTTGTTATGGTGGATACAACACAGGGTTGTCATGGTGGATACAACACAGGGTTGTTATGGTGGATACAACACAGGGTTGTTATGGTGGATACAACACAGGGTTGTTATGGTGGATACAACACAGGGTTGTCATGGTGGATACAACACAGGGTTGTTATGGTGGTTATGGTGGATACAACACAGGGTTGTTATGGTGGATACAACACAGGGTTGTTATACAACACAGGGTTGTTATGGTGGATACAACACAGGGTTGTTATGGTGGATACAACACAGGGTTGTCATTGGGTTGTTATGGTGGTTATGGTGGATACAACACAGGGTTGTTATGGTGGATACAACACAGGGTTGTTATGGTGGATACAACACAGGGTTGTTATGGTGGATACAACACAGGGTTGTTATGGTGGATACAACACAGGGTTGTTATGGTGGATACAACACAGGGTTGTTATGGTGGATACAACACAGGGTTGTCATACAACACAGGGTTGTTATGGTGGATACAACACAGGGTTGTCATGGTGGATACAACACAGGGTTGTTATGGTGGATACAACACAGGGTTGTTATGGTGGATACAACACAGGGTTGTTATGGTGGATACAACACAGGGTTGTTGTGGTGGATACAACACAGGGTTGTTATGGTGGATACAACACAGGGTTGTTATGGTGGATACAACACAGGGTTGTTATGGTGGATACAACACAGGGTTGTTATGGTGGATACAACACAGGGTTGTTATGGTGGATACAACACAGGGTTGTTATGGTGGATACAACACAGGGTTGTTATGGTGGATACAACACAGGGTTGTTATGGTGGATACAACACAGGGTTGTTATGGTGGATACAACACAGGGTTGTCATGGTGGATACAACACAGGGTTGTTATGGTGGATACAACACAGGGTTGTCATGGTGGATACAACACAGGGTTGTCATGGTGGATACAACACAGGGTTGTTATGGTGGATACAACACAGGGTGGTTAATTCCATTTAAAATCCAGTCAATTCAGAAATGATTCAGAAATTTAAATTCCAACTCTCTTCAATGAGGAAAATTTGGAATTGAATTTGGGTTTATTTTCTGAATGAACTGGAATTGATATGAAATTAACCAAAACCCTAATTGTCCCTGTAAGTCTATGATAACATTGTTGTCGTCTACAGAGTTCTAGAACCAGAACTAACAGGGCAGGGTTCTGGAGTCTGGTGATGAGTAGTAGTCTTCTTTGATTGGTTAGATGGATGAAGCTGGTAGACTTTAACCCAATCATAATCATTTACATGTTAAGACAGGACAGTAAGCTCAGAGTTCCATTTCCAGGTAAGAGTTCCAGGTGTCCATGGTTATGGAGCAGGATGTTTGTACATGTATGGCAGAGTATCCATGGTTACAGAGCATGGTTATGGAGCAGTCTGTATGTACATGTATGGCTGAATATCCATGGTTACGGAGCAGTATGTATATATGTACATGTATGGCTGAGTATCCATGGTTACGGAGCAGTATATACATGTATGGCTGAGTATCCATGGTTACGGAGCAGTATGTATGTACACGTATGGCTGAGTGTCCATGGTTACGGAGCAGTATATACATGTATGGCTGAGTGTCCATGGTTACGGAGCAGTATATACACGTATGGCTGAGTGTCCATGGTTACGGAGCAGTATGTATGTACACGTATGGCTGAGTGTCCATGGTTACGGAGCAGTATATACATGTATGGCTGAGTGTCCATGGTTACGGAGCAGTATGTATGTACACGTATGGCTGAGTGTCCATGGTTACGGAGCAGTATGTATATACATGTATGGCTGAATATCCATGGTTACGGAGCAGTATGTATGTACACGTATGGCTGAGTATCCATGGTTACGGAGCAGTATATACATGTATGGCTGAGTATCCATGGTTACGGAGCAGTATGTATGTACACGTATGGCTGAATATCCATGGTTACGGAGCAGTATATACATGTATGGCTGAGTGTCCATGGTTACGGAGCAGTATGTATGTACACGTATGGCTGAATATCCATGGTTACGGAGCAGTATATACATGTATGGCTGAGGGTCCATGGTTACGGAGCAGTATGTATGTACACATATGGCTGAGTGTCCATGGTTACGGAGCAGTATGTATGTACACATATGGCTGAATATCCATGGTTACGGAGCAGTATGTATGTACTGGCTGAATATCCATGGTTACGGAGCAGTATATATGTACATGTATGGCTGAGTGTCCATGGTTACGGAGCAGTATGTATGTACACGTATGGCTGAATATCCATGGTTACGGAGCAGTATATACATGTATGGCTGAGGGTCCATGGTTACGGAGCAGTATGTATGTACACATATGGCTGAATGTCCATGGTTACGGAGCAGTATATACATGTATGGCTGAGTGTCCATGGTTACGGAGCAGTATGTATGTACACATATGGCTGAATGTCCATGGTTACGGAGCAGTATATACATGTATGGCTGAGTGTCCATGGTTACGGAGCAGTATGTATGTACACATATGGCTGAATATCCATGGTTACGGAGCAGTATGTATGTACACGTATGGCTGAGTGTCCATGGTTACAGAGCAGTATATCCATGTATGGCTGAGTATCCATGGTTACGGAGCAGTATGTATGTATATGTATGGCTGAATATCCATGGTTACGGAGCAGTATGTATGTACACGTATGGCTGAGTGTCCATGGTTACGGAGCAGTATGTATGTACATGTATGGCTGAGTATCCATGGTTACGGAGCAGTATGTATGTACACGTATGGCTGAGTATCCATGGTTACGGAGCAGTATATCCATGTATGGCTCAGTATTGAGAGTCGTGTACTGTACAGTCAAGGCTATGGGTCTGGACCGTCTGGTGATCTGTAGAGTTCAGGGGTCAGGAGCATCGTCAGTCGACGTCACTCCAACCCAACACTAGTCCCGCGATCGACAGGCAAAGATTGCTCTATCTGATGTAAGACGATGCGGCTGGTTGGTCTATAGAGGAAAGGGAAAGGAGGGCGTGGTGTTGTGTTGTGTACACGGCTGTGAGTTAAATTAACCCCCCTGGGTACATCTAAAATCCCACCTTATTCCTATGTAATGCAATACTTTTGGCACAAGTCTGGACAAAAATAGTGCCAAATATAGGGAATAGGGTGCAATTTGGGACATAACCCTAGAGAGCCCAGAAATTGAACAGCCTGGTGCCTTTCTGAGTACCAAATGGCTCCGTATTCCTTATGTAGTGCACTATATAGGGAATAGGGTGCCATTGTCTTGCTTCACTGCAGTGCTGAGTCAACTCCTTAACACACTGAGCCAGACAGGTCTGCTTCCCCTGGAGTGTAGAAGTCAGGAATGGGCAGGCCGGTGTGCAGGGTCACCTACAGAACACAGGACAAACATCGCCATCATCATCATCATCATCATCATCATCATCCTCCTCCTCCTCCTCCTCCTCCTCCTCCTCCTCCTCCTCCTCATCATCATCATCATCATCATCATCACCCTCCTCTTCCTCATCAGCATCATCACCATCCTCCTCCTCTTCATCATCATCACCATTCTCCTCCTCCTCCTCTTCCTCATCATCACCATCCTCCTCCTCTTCATCATCATCATCATCATCATCATCATCATCATCATCATCATCATCATCATCATCATCACCATCCTCTTCATCATCATCATCATCACCATTCTCCTCCTCCTCCTCTCCTCATCATCACCATCCTCCTCATCTTCATCATCATCATCATCATCATCATCATCACCATCCTCTTCCTCATCATCATCATCACCATCCTCCTCCTCTTCATCATCATCACCATTCTCCTCCTCCTCCTCTTCCTCATCATCACCATCCTCTTCCTCATCATCATCATCATCATCACCATCCTCTTCCTCATCATCATCATCACCATCCTCCTCATCATCATCATCACTATCTTCCTCCTCATCATCATCATCATCATCACTATCCTCATCATCATCATCATCACCCTCCTCTTCCTCATCAGCATCATCACCATCCTCCTCCTCTTCATCATCATCATCATCATCACCATCCTCCTCCTCCTCCTCTTCCTCATCATCACCATCCTCCTCCTCTTCATCCTCCTCTTCCTCATCATCACCATCCTCCTCCTCTTCATCATCATCATCATCATCATCACCATCCTCTTCCTCATCATCATCATCACCATCCTCCTCCTCATCATCATCATCATCATCACTATCCTCCTCCTCATCATCATCATCATCATCATCATATCCTTGCAGCAAAAAAATTGTATATTTCCCCAAGTAGATAGAACGAGCTGAAGAAAACATGTAATTTAAATTATTGACCACCAGGTGGAACTGTAGAGCTGAATGAGAAACTAGACAGCTATCAATATTACTGCTGCTGGTGAACACATCATTACTGTATTGACCACCAGGTGGAACTGTAGAGCTGAATGAGAAACTAGACAGCTATCAATGTTACTGCTGCTGGTGTCAGCAAACACATCATTACTGTATTGACCACCAGGTGGAGCTGTTGAGCTGAATGAGAAACTAGACAGCTATCAATGTTACTGCTGCTGGTGTCAGCAAACACATCATTACTGTATTGACCACCAGGTGGAGCTGTTGAGCTGAATGAGAAACTAGACAGCTATCAATGTTACTGCTGCTGGTGTCAGCAAACACATCATTACTGTATTGACCACCAGGTGGAGCTGTTGAGCTGAATGAGAAACTAGACAGCTATCAACGTTACTGCTGCTGGTGTCAGCAAACACATCATTACTGTATTGACCACCAGGTGGAGCTGTTGAGCTGAATGAGAAACTAGACAGCTATCAACGTTACTGCTGCTGGTGTCAGCAAACACATCATTGCTGTCAACCAATACAGATAAATATAGATGAGGACGCTGTCTGTCTATAGGCAGGGATAATTTCATACATATTCATAGACTCTATTGTGTAGCTTCTGCAGACTTTTCTCTGCTCCGGAGATGCTACGCAGGTTGGAGTAATGGTTTCTACATTGGGGCTACCTGGTTGGAGTAATGGTTTCTACGTTGGGGCTACCTGGAGTAATGGTTTCCACGTTGGGGCTACCTGGTTGGAGGAATGGTTTCTACATTGGGGCTACCTGGAGTAATGGTTTCCACGTTGGGGCTACCTGGTAATGGTTTCTAGTAATGGTTTCTACATTGGGGCTACCTGGTTGGAGTAATGGTTTCTACGTTGGGGCTACCTGGTTGGAGTAATGGTTTCCACGTTGGGGCTACCTGGTTGGAGTAATGGTTTCCACGTTGGGGCTACCTGGTTGGAGTAATGGTTTCCACGTTGGGGCTACCTGGTTGGAGTAATGGTTTCACGTTGGGGCTACCTGGTTGGAGTAATGGTTTCCACGTTGGGGCTACCTGGTTGGAGTAATGGTTTCCACGTTGGGGCTACCTGGTTGGAGTAATGGTTTCTACGTTGGGGCTACCTGGAGTAATGGTTTCTACGTTGGGGCTACCTGGAGTAATGGTTTCCACGTTGGGGCTACCTGGTTGGAGTAATGGTTTCTACGTTGGGGCTACCTGGAGTAATGGTTTCCACGTTGGGGCTACCTGGTTGGAGTAATGGTTTCTACGTTGGGGCTACCTGGTTGGAGTAATGGTTTCTACGTTGGGGCTACCTGGTTGGAGTAATGGTTTCCACGTTGGGGCTACCTGGTTGGAGTAATGGTTTCCACGTTGGGGCTACCTGGAGTAATGGTTTCTACATTGGGGCTACCTGGAGTAATGGTTTCCACGTTGGGGCTACCTGGTTGGAGTAATGGTTTCCACACGGTTGGAGTAATACCTGGTTGGAGTAATGGTTTCCACGTTGGGGCTACCTGGTTGGAGTAATGGTTTCCACGTTGGGGCTACCTGGTTGGAGTAATGGTTTCCGTTGGGGCTACCTGTAATGGTTTCCACGGCTACCTGGAGTAATGGTTTCCACGTTGGGGCTACCTGGTTGGAGTAATGGTTTCCACGTTGGGGCTACCTGGAGTAATGGTTTCCACGTTGGGGCTACCTGGTTGGAGTAATGGTTTCCACGTTGGGGCTACCTGGAGTAATGGTTTCCACGTTGGGGCTACCTGGTTGGAGTAATGGTTTCCACGTTGGGGCTACCTGGAGTAATGGTTTCCACGTTGGGGCTACCTGGAGTAATGGTTTCCACGTTGGGGCTACCTGGTTGGAGTAATGGTTTCCACGTTGGGGCTACCTGGTTGGAGTAATGGTTTCCACGTTGGGGCTACCTGGTTGGAGTAATGGTTTCCACGTTGGGGCTACCTGGTTGGAGTAATGGTTTCTACGTTGGGGCTACCTGGTTGGAGTAATGGTTTCCACGTTGGGGCTACCTGGTTGGAGTAATGGTTTCCACGTTGGGGCTACCTGGAGTAATGGTTTCTACATTGGGGCTACCTGGTTGGAGTAATGGTTTCCACGTTGGGGCTACCTGGTAATGGTTTCCAGTAATGGTTTCCACGTTGGGGCTACCTGGTTGGAGTAATGGTTTCCACGTTGGGGCTACCTGGTTGGAGTAATGGTTTCCACGTTGGGGCTACCTGGTTGGAGTAATGGTTTCCACGTTGGGGCTACCTGGTTGGAGTAATGGTTTCCACGTTGGGGCTACCTGGTTGGAGTAATGGTTTCCACGTTGGGGCTACCTGGTTGGAGTAATGGTTTCCACGTTGGGGCTACCTGGTTGGAGTAATGGTTTCCACGTTGGGGCTACCTGGTTGGAGGTTTCCAATGGTTTAATGGTTTCCACGTTGGGGCTACCTGGTTGGAGTAATGGTTTCCACGTTGGGGCTACCTGGTTGGAGTAATGGTTTCCACATTGGGGCTACCTGGTTGGAGTAATGGTTTCCACGTTGGGGCTACCTGGTTGGAGTAATGGTTTCCACGTTGGGGCTACCTGGTTGGAGTAATGGTTTCCACGTTGGGGCTACCTGGTTGGAGTAATGGTTTCCACGTTGGGGCTACCTGGTTGGAGTAATGGTTTCCACGTTGGGGCTACCTGGTTGGAGTAATGGTTTCCACGTTGGGGCTACCTGGTTGGAGTAATGGTTTCCACGTTGGGGCTACCTGGTTGGAGTAATGGTTTCCACGTTGGGGCTACCTGGTTGGAGTAATGGTTTCCACGTTGGGGCTACCTGGTTGGAGTAATGGTTTCCACGTTGGGGCTACCTGGTTGGAGTAATGGTTTCCACGTTGGGGCTACCTGGTTGGAGTAATGGTTTCCACGTTGGGGCTACCTGGTTGGAGTAATGGTTTCCACGTTGGGGCTACCTGGTTGGAGTAATGGTTTCCACGTTGGGGCTACCTGGTTGGAGTAATGGTTTCCACGTTGGGGCTACCTGGTTGGAGTAATGGTTTCCACGTTGGGGCTACCTGGTTGGAGTAATGGTTTCCACGTTGGGGCTACCTGGTTGGAGTAATGGTTTCCACGTTGGGGCTACCTGGTTGGAGTAATGGTTTCCACGTTGGGGCTACCTGGTTGGAGTAATGGTTTCCACGTTGGGGCTACCTGGTTGGAGTAATGGTTTCTACGTTGGGGCTACCTGGTTGGAGTAATGGTTTCCACGTTGGGGCTACCTGGTTGGAGTAATGGTTTCTACGTTGGGGCTACCTGGTTGGAGTAATGGTTTCCACGTTGGGGCTACCTGGTTGGAGTAATGGTTTCTACGTTGGGGCTACCTGGTTGGAGTAATGGTTTCCACGTTGGGGCTACCTGGTTGGAGTAATGGTTTCCACGTTGGGGCTACCTGGTTGGAGTAATGGTTTCCACGTTGGGGCTACCTGGTTGGAGTAATGGTTTCCACGTTGGGGCTACCTGGTTGGAGTAATGGTTTCTACATTGGGGCTACCTGGTTGGAGTAATGGTTTCCACGTTGGGGCTACCTGGTTGGAGTAATGGTTTCTACATTGGGGCTACCTGGTTGGAGTAATGGTTTCCACGTTGGGGCTACCTGGTTGGAGTAATGGTTTCCACGTTGGGGCTACCTGGTTGGAGTAATGGTTTCTACATTGGGGCTACCTGGTTGGAGTAATGGTTTCCACGTTGGGGCTACCTGGTTGGAGTAATGGTTTCCACGTTGGGGCTACCTGGTTGGAGTAATGGTTTCCACGTTGGGGCTACCTGGTTGGAGTAATGGTTTCTACGTTGGGGCTACCTGGTTGGAGTAATGGTTTCCACGTTGGGGCTACCTGGTTGGAGTAATGGTTTCTACGTTGGGGCTACCTGGTTGGAGTAATGGTTTCTACATTGGGGCTACCTGGTTGGAGTAATGGTTTCTACGTTGGGGCTACCTGGTTGGAGTAATGGTTTCCACGTTGGGGCTACCTGGTTGGAGTAATGGTTTCCACGTTGGGGCTACCTGGTTGGAGTAATGGTTTCCACGTTGGGGCTACCTGGTTGGAGTAATGGTTTCCACGTTGGGGCTACCTGGTTGGAGTAATGGTTTCCACGTTGGGGCTACCTGGAGTAATGGTTTCCACGTTGGGGCTACCTGGTTGGAGTAATGGTTTCCACGTTGGGGCTACCTGGTTGGAGTAATGGTTTCCACGTTGGGGCTACCTGGTTGGAGTAATGGTTTCTACGTTGGGGCTACCTGGTTGGAGTAATGGTTTCCACGTTGGGGCTACCTGGTTGGAGTAATGGTTTCTACATTGGGGCTACCTGGTTGGAGTAATGGTTTCTACATTGGGGCTACCTGGTTGGAGTAATGGTTTCTACGTTGGGGCTACCTGGTTGGAGTAATGGTTTCCACGTTGGGGCTACCTGGTTGGAGTAATGGTTTCTACATTGGGGCTACCTGGTTGGAGTAATGGTTTCTACATTGGGGCTACCTGGTTGGAGTAATGGTTTCTACGTTGGGGCTACCTGGTTGGAGTAATGGTTTCTACATTGGGGCTACCAGGTTGGAGTAATGGTTTCCACGTTGGGGCTACCTGGGGCTACCTGGTGGAGTAATGGTTTCCACGTTGGGGCTACCTGGTTGGAGTAATGGTTTCCACGTTGGGGCTACCTGGTTGGAGTAATGGTTTCTACATTGGGGCTACCTGGTTGGAGTAATGGTTTCCACGTTGGGGCTACCTGGTTGGAGTAATGGTTTCTACATTGGGGCTACCTGGTTGGAGTAATGGTTTCTACATTGGGGCTACCTGGTTGGAGTAATGGTTTCTACGTTGGGGCTACCAGGTTGGAGTAATGGTTTCCACGTTGGGGCTACCTGGTTGGAGTAATGGTTTCTACATTGGGGCTACCTGGTTGGAGTAATGGTTTCCACGTTGGGGCTACCTGGTTGGAGTAATGGTTTCCACGTTGGGGCTACCTGGTTGGAGTAATGGTTTCCACGTTGGGGCTACCTGGTTGGAGTAATGGTTTCCACGTTGGGGCTACCTGGAGTAATGGTTTCCACGTTGGGGCTACCTGGAGTAATGGTTTCCACGTTGGGGCTACCTGGAGTAATGGTTTCCACGTTGGGGCTACCTGGTTGGAGTAATGGTTTCCACGTTGGGGCTACCTGGAGTAATGGTTTCCACGTTGGGGCTACCTGGTTGGAGTAATGGTTTCCACGTTGGGGCTACCTGGTTGGAGTAATGGTTTCCACGTTGGGGCTACCTGGAGTAATGGTTTCCACGTTGGGGCTACCTGGTTGGAGTAATGGTTTCCACGTTGGGGCTACCTGGAGTAATGGTTTCCACGTTGGGGCTACCTGGTTGGAGTAATGGTTTCCACGTTGGGGCTACCTGGAGTAATGGTTTCTACATTGGGGCTACCTGGTTGGAGTAATGGTTTCCACGTTGGGGCTACCTGGAGTAATGGTTTCTACATTGTGGCTACCTGGTTGGAGTAATGGTTTCCACGTTGGGGCTACCTGGTTGGAGTAATGGTTTCCACGTTGGGTGGGGCTACCTGGTTGGAGTAATGGTTTCCACGTTGGGGCTACCTGGTTGGAGTAATGGTTTCTACATTGGGGCTACCTGGTTGGAGTAATGGTTTCTACATTGGGGCTACCTGGTTGGAGTAATGGTTTCCACGTTGGGGCTACCTGGTTGGAGTAATGGTTTCCACGTTGGGGCTACCTGGAGTAATGGTTTCTACATTGGGGCTACCTGGTTGGAGTAATGGTTTCCACGTTGGGGCTACCTGGTTGGTTTTCTACAGTAATGGTTTCCACGTTGGGGCTACCTGGAGTAATGGTTTCTACATTGGGGCTACCTGGTTGGAGTAATGGTTTCCACGTTGGGGCTACCTGGTTGGAGTAATGGTTTCTACGTTGGGGCTACCTGGTTGGAGTAATGGTTTCCACATTGGGGCTACCTGGTTGGAGTAATGGTTTCCACGTTGGGGCTACCTGGTTGGAGTAATGGTTTCTACATTGGGGCTACCTGGTTGGAGTAATGGTTTCCACGTTGGGGCTACCTGGTTGGAGTAATGGTTTCCACATTGGGGCTACCTGGTTGGAGTAATGGTTTCCACGTTGGGGCTACCTGGTTGGAGTAATGGTTTCTACATTGGGGCTACCTGGTTGGAGTAATGGTTTCCACGTTGGGGCTACCTGGTTGGAGTAATGGTTTCCACGTTGGGGCTACCTGGTTGGAGTAATGGTTTCCACGTTGGGGCTACCTGGTTGGAGTAATGGTTTCTACATTGGGGCTACCTGGTTGGAGTAATGGTTTCCACGTTGGGGCTACCTGGTTGGAGTAATGGTTTCCACGTTGGGGCTACCTGGTTGGAGTAATGGTTTCCACGTTGGGGCTACCTGGTTGGAGTAATGGTTTCCACGTTGGGGCTACCTGGTTGGAGTAATGGTTTCCACGTTGGGGCTACCTGGTTGGAGTAATGGTTTCCACGTTGGGGCTACCTGGTTGGAGTAATGGTTTCCACGTTGGGGCTACCTGGTTGGAGTAATGGTTTCCACGTTGGGGCTACCTGGTTGGAGTAATGGTTTCCACGTGGGGGCTACCTGGTTGGAGTACTGGTTTCTTCGGTGGGGCTAGCTGGTTGAAGTAATGGTTTCCACGTTGGGGCTACCTGGTTGGAGTAATGGTTTCCACGTTGGGGCTACCTGGTTGGAGTAATGGTTTCTACGTTGGGGCTACCTGGTTGGAGTAATGGTTTCCACGTTGGGGCTACCTGGTTGGAGTAATGGTTTCCACGTTGGGGCTACCTGGTTGGAGTAATGGTTTCCACGTTGGGGCTACCTGGTTGGAGTAATGGTTTCTACGTTGGGGCTACCTGGTTGGAGTAATGGTTTCCACGTTGGGGCTACCTGGTTGGAGTAATGGTTTCTACGTTGGGGCTACCTGGTTGGAGTAATGGTTTCCACGTTGGGGCTACCTGGTTGGAGTAATGGTTTCCACGTTGGGGCTACCTGGTTGGAGTAATGGTTTCCACGTTGGGGCTACCTGGTGGTTGGGGCTAGTAATGGTTTCCACGTTGGGGCTACCTGGTTGGAGTAATGGTTTCCACGTTGGGGCTACCTGGTTGGAGTAATGGTTTCCACGTTGGGGCTACCTGGTTGGAGTAATGGTTTCTACATTGGGGCTACCTGGTTGGAGTAATGGTTTCCACGTTGGGGCTACCTGGTTGGAGTAATGGTTTCTACATTGGGGCTACCTGGTTGGAGTAATGGTTTCCACGTTGGGGCTACCTGGTTGGAGTAATGGTTTCCACGCTGGGGCTACCTGGTTGGAGTAATGGTTTCTACATTGGGGCTACCTGGTTGGAGTAATGGTTTCCACGTTGGGGCTACCTGGTTGGAGTAATGGTTTCCACGTTGGGGCTACCTGGTTGGAGTAATGGTTTCCACGTTGGGGCTACCTGGTTGGAGTAATGGTTTCTACGTTGGGGCTACCTGGTTGGAGTAATGGTTTCCACGTTGGGGCTACCTGGTTGGAGTAATGGTTTCCACGTTGGGGCTACCTGGTTGGAGTAATGGTTTCTACATTGTGGCTACCTGGTTGGAGTAATGGTTTCCACGTTGGGGCTACCTGGTTGGAGTAATGGTTTCCACGTTGGGGCTACCTGGTTGGAGTAATGGTTTCCACGTTGGGGCTACCTGGTTGGAGTAATGGTTTCCACGTTGGGGCTACCTGGTTGGAGTAATGGTTTCCACGTTGGGGCTACCAGGTTGGAGTAATGGTTTCCACGTTGGGGCTACCTGGAGTAATGGTTTCCACGTTGGGGCTACCTGGAGTAATGGTTTCCACGTTGGGGCTACCTGGTTGGAGTAATGGTTTCCACGTTGTGGCTACCTGGTTGGAGTAATGGTTTCTACATTGTGGCTACCTGGTTGGAGTAATGGTTTCCACGTTGGGGCTACCTGGTTGGAGTAATGGTTTCTACATTGGGGCTACCTGGTTGGAGTAATGGTTTCTACATTGGGGCTACCTGGTTGGAGTAATGGTTTCTACGTTGGGGCTACCAGGTTGGAGTAATGGTTTCTACGTTGGGGCTACCTGGTTGGAGTAATGGTTTCTACATTGGGGCTACCTGGTTGGAGTAATGGTTTCTACATTGGGGCTACCTGGTTGGAGTAATGGTTTCTACGTTGGGGCTACCAGGTTGGAGTAATGGTTTCTACATTGGGGCTACCAGGTTGGAGTAATGGTTTCCACGTTGGGGCTACCTGGAGTAATGGTTTCCACGTTGGGGCTACCTGGTTGGAGTAATGGTTTCCACGTTGTGGCTACCTGGTTGGAGTAATGGTTTCTACATTGTGGCTACCTGGTTGGAGTAATGGTTTCCACGTTGGGGCTACCTGGTTGGAGTAATGGTTTCTACATTGGGGCTACCTGGTTGGAGTAATGGTTTCTACATTGGGGCTACCTGGTTGGAGTAATGGTTTCTACGTTGGGGCTACCAGGTTGGAGTAATGGTTTCCACGTTGGGGCTACCTGGTTGGAGTAATGGTTTCTACATTGGGGCTACCTGGTTGGAGTAATGGTTTCCACGTTGGGGCTACCTGGTTGGAGTAATGGTTTCCACGTTGGGGCTACCTGGTTGGAGTAATGGTTTCCACGTTGGGGCTACCTGGTTGGAGTAATGGTTTCCACGTTGGGGCTACCTGGAGTAATGGTTTCCACGTTGGGGCTACCTGGAGTAATGGTTTCCACGTTGGGGCTACCTGGTTGGAGTAATGGTTTCCACGTTGGGGCTACCTGGTTGGAGTAATGGTTTCCACGTTGGGGCTACCTGGTTGGAGTAATGGTTTCCACGTTGGGGCTACCTGGTTGGAGTAATGGTTTCCACGTTGGGGCTACCTGGAGTAATGGTTTCCACGTTGGGGCTACCTGGAGTAATGGTTTCCACGTTGGGGCTACCTGGTTGGAGTAATGGTTTCCACGTTGGGGCTACCTGGTTGGAGTAATGGTTTCCACGTTGGGGCTACCTGGTTGGAGTAATGGTTTCCACGTTGGGGCTACCTGGAGTAATGGTTTCCACGTTGGGGCTACCTGGAGTAATGGTTTCCACGTTGGGGCTACCTGGTTGGAGTAATGGTTTCCACGTTGGGGCTACCTGGTTGGAGTAATGGTTTCCACGTTGGGGCTACCTGGTTGGAGTAATGGTTTCCACGTTGGGGCTACCTGGTTGGAGTAATGGTTTCCACGTTGGGGCTACCTGGTTGGAGTAATGGTTTCCACGTTGGGGCTACCTGGTTGGAGTAATGGTTTCTACGTTGGGGCTACCTGGTTGGAGTAATGGTTTCCACGTTGGGGCTACCTGGTTGGAGTAATGGTTTCTACATTGTGGCTACCTGGTTGGAGTAATGGTTTCTACATTGTGGCTACCTGGTTGGAGTAATGGTTTCCACGTTGGGGCTACCTGGTTGGAGTAATGGTTTCCACGTTGGGGCTACCTGGTTGGAGTAATGGTTTCCACGTTGGGGCTACCTGGTTGGAGTAATGGTTTCCACGTTGGGGCTACCTGGTTGGAGTAATGGTTTCTACATTGTGGCTACCTGGTTGGAGTAATGGTTTCTACATTGTGGCTACCTGGTTGGAGTAATGGTTTCCACGTTGGGGCTACCTGGTTGGAGTAATGGTTTCCACGTTGGGGCTACCTGGTTGGAGTAATGGTTTCTACATTGTGGCTACCTGGTTGGAGTAATGGTTTCTACATTGTGGCTACCTGGTTGGAGTAATGGTTTCTACATTGTGGCTACCTGGTTGGAGTAATGGTTTCCACGTTGGGGCTACCTGGTTGGAGTAATGGTTTCCACGTTGGGGCTACCTGGTTGGAGTAATGGTTTCCACGTTGGGGCTACCTGGTTGGAGTAATGGTTTCTACATTGTGGCTACCTGGTTGGAGTAATGGTTTCCACGTTGGGGCTACCTGGTTGGAGTAATGGTTTCTACGTTGGGGCTACCAGGTTGGTATTAACAGTGTTTCTATGTTGTCGTGACATTACCTCAACATTAGTGGAGTGTTTCTACTTTTGGGATACCTGGTGGGTAATGTTTCTACGTCGGGGCTATAACATTGTTTCTACGTTGGGGACTATAACGTTTCTACGTTGTTTCTAGGTTACCTGTACGTTGCGGTTGAGGCTGACAGCAGGGTAGTAGATCCCCTCGATGCCTTCGAAGGCCACAGGACCCTGCTGTTCGTCGTTGATGAGGAAGATGAGCACCCCTCTGGTGAAGTCTAACAACACTCCCACTGTAGCCTCTTCATTAACGCCCCCGTCCGTCCTGAAGAGACACACAAACACAGGGGTAAGGTCCAACACACACACTATGCACTGAGCAACAATACACACATAAGGTCCAACACACACACTATGCACTGAGCAACAATACACACATAAGGTCCAACACACACACTATGCACTGAGCAACAATACACACAAACACAGGGGGTTGGTGGAACCTTAATTGAGGAGGACGGGTTCGTGGTAATAACTGGAGCGGAATCTGTGGAATTTTATGATTTTTAAAAAACATTTTATTTCACTTTTATTTAACCAGGTAGG
Source organism: Oncorhynchus keta (assembly GCF_023373465.1). Classification (NCBI taxonomy): domain Eukaryota; kingdom Metazoa; phylum Chordata; class Actinopteri; order Salmoniformes; family Salmonidae; genus Oncorhynchus; species Oncorhynchus keta. Next base: position 2,662,460 of record NC_068449.1, read on the forward strand.
CTAGTTGAGAACACCTTTATTTAACCAGGTAGGCTAGTTGAGAACACCTTTATTTAACCAGGTAGGCTAGTTGAGAACACCTTTATTTAACCAGGTAGGCTAGTTGAGAACACCTTTATTTAACCAGGTAGGCTAGTTGAGAACACCTTTATTTAACCAGGTAGGCTAGTTGAGAACACCTTTATTTAACCAGGTAGGCTAGTTGAGAACACCTTTATTTAACCAGGTAGGCCAGTTGAGAACACCTTTATTTAACCAGGTAGGCTAGTTGAGAACACCTTTATTTAACCAGGTAGGCTAGTTGAGAACACCTTTATTTAACCAGGTAGGCCAGTTGAGAACAAGTTCTCATTTACAACTGCGACCTGGCCAAGATAAAGTAAAGCAGTGCGACCCAAACAACAACACAGAGTTACGCATGGAATAAAACAAACATACAGTCAATAACACAATAGAAAAAGTCTATATACAGTGTGTGCAAATGAAGTGAGGAGGTAAGGCAATAAATAGGCCAATAGTGGCGAAGTAATTACAGTTTAGTAAATTAATACCGGAGTGATAGATGAGCAGATGAGGATGTGCAAGTAGAGATACTGGTGTGCAAAAGAGCAGGAAAAGTAAATAAAAACAAACATGGGGATGAAGTAGGTAGATTGGATGGGCTATTTACAGATGGGCTATGAACAACTGCAGTGATCTGTATAAACTGCTCTGACAGCTGATGCTTAAAGTTAGTGAGGGAGATATAAGTCTCCGACTTCAGCAATAATTTATTTTGCAATTCGTTCCAGTCATTGGAACGGTATCAATTCCATCAAACACGTGGTTTCCGTGGTTTCCATGGTTTCCAGGTGTTTGATACCATTCCGTTCGTTCCGTTCCCGCCCATTATTATGAGCCGTCCTCCCCTCAGCAGCCTCCTCTGGTACACACATAAACATAAACATAAAATACCTGTTGTATGTTGTACAGATCCGTCAACACATTTCGACTATCTTATTTTATATTTCACACCCTAAAGTATGTCGAAGCAAGACACCGATTCACTGATTTACATGTAAAATATATCGTAGCTCCCCATTGAGAGACACAGAGAGCCAGTGGCTAAGTTATCCCTCCATTTCTATTACCTGTTAGTGTGTGTGTGTGTGTACCAGGTGACATACCTGTTGGTGTGTGAGTTGTTGTGTGTGTACCAGGTGACATACCTGTTAGTGTGTGAGTTGTGTGTGTACCAGGTGACATACCTGTTAGTGTGTGAGTTGTGTGTGTCTACCAGATGACATACCAGTTAGTGTGTGAGTTGTGTGTGTGTGTACCAGGTGACATATCTGTTAGTTTGTGAGTTGTGTGTGTGTGTACCAGGTGACATACCTGTTAGTTTGTGAGTTGTGTGTGTGTGTGTGTGTGTGTGTGTGTGTGTGTGTGTGTGTGTGTGTGTGTGTGTGTGTACCAGGTGACATACCTGTTAGTGTGTGAGCTGTGTGCGTGTGTACCAGGTGACATACCTGTTAGTGTGTGTGTGTACCAGGTGACATACCTGTTAGTGTGTGTGTGTACCAGGTGACATACCTGTTAGAGTGTGTGTGTACCAGGTGACATACCTGTTAGTGTGTGTGTGTACCAGGTGACCTACCTGTTAGTGTGTGTGTGTACCAGGTGACATACCTGTTAGTTTGTGAGTTGTGTGTGTGTACCAGGTGACATACCTGTTAGTGTGTGTGTGTACCAGGTGACCTACCTGTTGGTGTGTGTGTGTACCAGGTGACATACCTGTTAGTTTGTGAGTTGTGTGTGTGTGTGTGTGTGTGTGTACCAGGTGACCTACCTGTTAGTGTGTGAGCTGTGTGCGTGTGTACCAGGTGACATATCTGTTAGTGTGTGAGTTGTGTGTGTGTGTACCAGGTGACATATCTGTTAGTTTGTGAGTTGTGTGTGTGTGTACCAGGTGACATACCTGTTAGTTTGTGAGCTGTGTGCGTGTGTACCAGGTGACATACCTGTTAGTGTGTGTGTGTACCAGGTGACATACCTGTTAGTGTGTGTGTGTGTGTACCAGGTGACATACCTGTTAGAGTGTGTGTGTACCAGGTGACATACCTGTTAGTGTGTGTGTGTACCAGGTGACCTACCTGTTAGTGTGTGTGTGTACCAGGTGACATACCTGTTAGTTTGTGAGTTGTGTGTGTGTGTGTGTACCAGGTGACATACCTGTTAGTGTGTGTGTGTACCAGGTGACCTACCTGTTAGTGTGTGTGTGTGTACCAGGTGACCTACCTGTTAGTGTGTGTGTGTGTGTACCAGGTGACATACCTGTTAGTGTGTGTGTGTGTGTACCAGGTGACATACCTGTTAGTGTGTGTGTGTACCAGGTGACCTACCTGTTAGTGTGTGTGTGTGTGTACCAGGTGACCTACCTGTTAGTGTGTGTGTGTGTGTACCAGGTGACCTACCTGTTGGTGTGTGAGTTGTGTGTGTGTACCAGGTGACCTACCTGTTGGTGTGTGTGTGTACCAGGTGACCTACCTGTTGGTGTGTGAGTTGTTGTGCATGAACCAGGAGCGGTTGTTGTCCACGTACATGGCCCAGGCCTTGTCGTCTTTCCCCAGCATCACGTCCTTCAGCACGTCGCCGCGGGCAACCCCGAACGCAGGGTCCGGGTGGTTGTCATAGCGATCCACAGTGATCTCCCAGTAGTGCACACCGCGGGAGAAGCCGGAATTACCCATGACCACCCTGTCGTCGTAGCTGTTGCACGTCACCGTCAGGTTGTCGTTGGAGAGGATGATGTCAGGGTGGGCCGACGCGGGGTCAAAGGTGAACCAGGCAACTGTAGAATGTACACGCACACACAGACACGCACGCACGCACGCACGCACACAGGTTCTTCCATCATAAGGTATGGTCAGTGTGATCAGAGTGAAAACTTGTAACAGAGGACAAGAGGCTAGCGAGGTGGTGGTCTAGTCTGAGGTAAGTGACTCTATGTTACTGGTGACTGTGATGTAGCCAGAGAAGTAAACTACAAAGTAGGATCAATGAGCTAGCCAGCTAACTTTGATAAACATCCAGAAATAACTTTATTTTCTGGTTCATTAAGAAGGCTGATCACACGCAGTAGAATATAATGTTTGTTGAAGTCAATTAGGGCAAGACCATTTCAAGGTTATCTTTCTATAAAAAAAACTAAAAACGTTTCAGAATATTCAAACAAGTTAACTGGCTAAGTCCTTGATTGTGTTTTGTAGTTAAAGTCTTTTGGTTCCAAATCTGGCACGACAACAGTTGGCCAAACAGCAAAATGAGATCTGGGACCAGGCAACAGTAGTCTGACGTTTCATCAATGACCAACATGAAGACGCACATTGAATACTTGAGTGTTACCAGAATATATGACTTCTATCCTGACTGATAGTTTATAGCAGAGTTTCCCAAACTCAGTCCTAGGCCCCCTCTGGGTACACGTTTTGCCCCAGCAATACACAGCTGATTCAAAGTATCAAAGCTTATTGATGAGTTGGTTCCTGGAGAACCCCCCTCCAATAGGAGAGCTCCAACCCTGTTCCTGGAGAACAAACCCTCCAATAGGTTTTCACTCCAACCCTGTTCCTGGAGAACCCCCCTCCCCTAGGTTTTCACTCCAACCCTGTTCCTGGAGAACCCCCTCCAATAGGTTTTCACTCCAACCCTGTTCCTGGAGAACAAACCCTCCAATAGGTTTTCACTCCAACCCTGTTCCTGGAGAACCCCCCTCCCCTAGGTTTTCACTCCAACCCTGTTCCTGGAGAACCCCCCTCCAATAGGTTTTCACACCAACCCTGTTCCTGGAGAACCCCCCTCCAATAGGAGAGCTCCAACCCTGTTCCTGGAGAACCCCCCTCCAATAGGAGAGCTCCAACCCTGTTCCTGGAGAACCCCCCTCCAATAGGAGAGCTCCAACCCTGTTCCTGGAGAACCCCCCTCCAATAGGAGAGCTCCAACCCTGTTCCTGGAGAACCCCCCTCCCCTAGGTTTTCACTCCAACCCTGTTCCTGGAGAACCCCCCTCCAATAGGAGAGCTCCAACCCTGTCCCTGGAGAACCCCCCTCCAATAGGAGAGCTCCAACCCTGTTCCTGGAGAACCCCCCTCCAATAGGAGAGCTCCAACCCTGTTCCTGGAGAACCCCTCCAATAGGAGAGCTCCAACCCTGTTCCTGGAGAACCCCCCTCCAATAGGAGAGCTCCAACCCTGTTCCTGGAGAACCCCCCTCCAATAGGAGAGCTCCAACCCTGTTCCTGGAGAACCCCCCTCCAATAGGAGAGCTCCAACCCTGTTCCTGGAGAACCCCCCTCCAATAGGAGAGCTCCAACCCTGTTCCTGGAGAACCCCCCTCCAATAGGAGAGCTCCAACCCTGTTCCTGGAGAACCCCCCTCCAATAGGAGAGCTCCAACCCTGTTCCTGGAGAACCCCCCTCCAATAGGAGAGCTCCAACCCTGTTCCTGGAGAACCCCCCTCCAATAGGAGAGCTCCAGGAACAGCGTTGTAGACACCTGCTGTAGATAGTATACAGAGCTGGGTTCAAATCACATATCTCTGACACATACTGTCAAATACACTGTTATGACACACACTTTACAAATACAATACTACATTAGACACTCAAGGAGAGGGCAGACGCTATATCTCTGTGGGTAATGGGATTGGATACAGTTACCATGGCAATTGGAACATTAACGTCAGTTCCCATAGGACTATCACTTGAGTAAAGAATATGTTGATTGGAGGTTCACAGTGGAACCTGAAATAACTAAAGCCCCAATTGGACAGCAAACTGCCCACCCCTTGGTTATCAAGTCAATGATTGGTTGCTGTGATGACATTTGCAATGATCAGGTTAGGAGTGGAGCAGAGTAAAGGAGACATTCAGCAATGAGAGGGTTAAAAGGTGTGTGACCCATCCATACCTGTGGCTAGCGTTTGCATATCACTTGGGGATTGTCCAGCTGCAATGTGAAATGCATAGAGAGAGGGAGAGAGAGGGGGATGGGAGAGAGAGGAAGAGAGAGGAAGAGAAATAGAGAGAGGAAGAGTGTGAGGTGAGAAGTGGCAGAGTGTGTAGGAGGTGTGGGTGGAGGAGAGAAAGGTAGAGAGGGAGAGAGAGAGAGAGGGGGAGGGAGGGAGAGTGAACGAGGGAGAGAGAGAGAGAGAGGGAACGAGGGAGAGGGAACGAGGGAGAGAGAGAGAGAGAGAGAGAGAGAGAGAGAGAGAGAGAGAGAGAGAGAGAGAGAGAGAGAGAGAGAGAGAGAGAGAGAGAGAGAGCAGTGTGTGAGTTGAAGATAGAGGGTTGGAAGAGAAGAGAGGGTGAAAGCCGTGTTGAGTTGATCAGGGAAGCTGGTTCTTTTCAGCGGCCAGTTTAATATCACAAAAGAAGATCTAAACATATTCTCTCTCCCTCCCTCTCTCCCATTCTAGGGATTATTTTCCAAACCAACCACAAGAGTGTCACGTCTGCTCCCGCTCTTCCCTCCCCCTGGCGCTTGAGGGTTAGTGGTTAGAGCGTTGGACTAGTAACCGAAAGGTTGCAAATTCAAATCCCCAAGCTGACAAGGTACAAATCTGTCGTTCTGCCCCTGAACAGGCAGTTAACCCACTGTTCCTAGGCCGTCATTGAAAATAAGAATTTGTTCTTAACTGACTTGCCTAGTTAAATAAAGGTAAAATAAATTAAAAAGGGGCGCCAGATTACCCTGCATCACGTCATCCATCACCCACACCATCCATCACCCACACCATCCATCACCCACGCCATCCATCACCCACACCATCCATCACCCACACCATCCATCACCCACGCCATCCATCACCCACACCATCCATCACCCACGCCATCCATCACCCACACCATCCATCACCCACACCATCCATCACCCACACCATCCATCACCCACGCCATCCATCACCCACGCCATCCATCACCCACGCCATCCATCACCCACACCATCCATCACCCACGCCTGCTGTCACCCACGCCATTCATCACCCACGCCATCCATCACCCACACCATCCATCACCCACACCATCCATCACCCACGCCATCCATCACCCACGCCATCCATCACCCACGCCATCCATCACCCACACCATCCATCACCTACACCATCCATCACCCACACCTGCCGTCACCCACGCCATCCATCACCCACGCCATCCATCACCCACACCATCCATCACCCACGCCATCCATCACCCACACCATCCATCACCCACACCATCCATCACCCACGCCATCCATCACCCACGCCATCCATCACCCACACCATCCATCACCCACACCATCCATCACCCACACCATCCATCACCCACACCATCCATCACCCACACCATCCATCACCCACGCCATCCATCACCCACGCCATCCATCACCCACGCCTGCCGTCACCCACGCCATCCATCACCCACGCCATCCATCACCCACACCATCCATCACCCACACCATCCATCACCCACGCCATCCATCACCCACGCCATCCATCACCCACACCATCCATCACCTACACCATCCATCACCCACACCATCCATCACCCACACCATCCATCACCCACACCATCCATCACCTACACCATCCATCACCCACACCATCCATCACCCACGCCATCCACCACCCACACCATCCATCACCCACGCCATTCATCACCCACGCCATCCATCACCCACGCCATCCATCACCCACACCATCCATCACCCACACCATCCATCACCCACACCATCCATCACCCACACCATCCATCACCCACGCCATCCATCACCCACGCCATCCATCACCCACGCCGCCATCCATCACCCACGCCATCCATCACCCACGCCATCCATCACCCACGCCATCCATCACCCCACGCCATCCATCACCCACACCATCCATCACCCACGCCATCCATCACCCACGCCATCCATCACCCACGCCATCCATCACCCACACCATCCATCACCACACGCCATCCATCACCCACGCCATCCATCACCCACGCCATCCATCACCCACACCATCCATCACCCACGCCATCCATCACCCACGCCATCCATCACCCACCATCCATCACCCACGCCGCCATCCATCACCCACGCCATCCATCACCCACGCCATCCATCACCCACGCCATCCATCACCCCACGCCATCCATCACCCACACCATCCATCACCCACGCCATCCATCACCCACGCCATCCATCACCCACGCCATCCATCACCCACACCATCCATCACCTACACCATCCATCACCCACGCCATCCATCACCCACGCCATCCATCACCCACACCATCCATCACCCACACCATCCATCACCCACGCCATCCATCACCCACGCCATCCATCACCCACACCATCCATCACCTACACCATCCATCACCCACGCCATCCATCACCCACGCCATCCATCACCCACGCCATCCATCACCCACGCCATCCATCACCCACGCCATCCATCACCCCACGCCATCCATCACCCACACCTGCCGTCACTCGCATCAGTGTTATCAGTGTTATTTTCCTCTCCTATATTTGTCAGTTCCCTGCTGCTGCATCGATGGTTTTGTGACCCTGTTCCTATCTCGTTCCATGTCCGTTATTTATTAAATGTCTCTCCATGTGACAAAGAGCTACATACTGTAGATTATAGCAGTCCTTCGCCCAAATTATTTTCCAATCCAATGACAAGAGCTTCATAGATTATAGCAGTCCTTCACCCAAATTATTTTCCAATCCAATGACAAGAGCTACAGATTATAGCATTCTTTCCCCCCCAGATTATTTTTCAGATGGGGAGCAAAGGCAACATGAATCCTGGCCGTCAAATGAAACCTGGTCGTCAAATGAAACCTGGTCCTCTGGCATTCAAATGAAACCTGGTCGTCTGGCATTCAAATGAAACCTGGCCGTCTGGCATTCAAATGAAACCTGGTCGTCTGGCATTCAAATGAAACCTGGTCGTCTGGCATTCAAATGAAACCTGGCCGTCTGGCATTCAAATGAAACCTGGTCGTCTGGCATTCAAATGAAACCTGGCCGTCTGGCATTCAAATGAAACCTGGTCGTCTGGCATTCAAATGAAACCTGGCCGTCTGGCATTCAAATGAAACCTGGTCGTCTGGCATCCAAATGAAAACTGGTCGTCTGGCATTCAAATTAAACCTGGTCGTCAAATGAAACCTGGTCGTCTGGCATTCAAATGAAACCTGGTCGTCAAATGAAACCTGGTCATCTGGCATTCAAATGAAACCTGGTCCTCTGGCATTCAAATGAAACCTGGTCGTCTGGCATTCAAATTAAACCTGGTCGTCTGGCATTCAAATGAAACCTGGTCGTCTGGCATTCAAATGAAACCTGGTCCTCTGGCATTCAAATGAAACCTGGTCGTCTGGCATTCAAATTAAACCTGGTCGTCTGGCATTCAAATGAAACCTGGTCGTCTGGCATTCAAATGAAACCTGGTCCTCTGGCATTCAAATGAAACCTGGTCGTCTGGCATTCAAGTGAAACCTGGTCGTCTGGCATTCAAATGAAACCTGGTCGTCTGGCATTCAAATGAAACCTGGTCGTCTGGCATTCAAGTGAAACCTGGTCGTCTGGCATTCAAATTAAACCTGATCGTCTGGCATTCAAATGAAACCTGGTCGTCTGGCATTCAAATGAAACCTGGTCCTCTGGCATTCAAATGAAACCTGGTCGTCTGGCATTCAAGTGAAACCTGGTCGTCTGGCATTCAAATGAATCCTGGTCGTCTGGCATTCAAATGAAACCTGGTCGTCTGGCATTCAAGTGAAACCTGGTCGTCTGTCATTCAAATGAAACCTGGTCCTCTGGCATTCAAATGAAACCTGGCCGTCTGGCATTCAAATGAAACCTGGTCGTCTGGCATTCAAATGAAACCTGGTCGCATTCAAATGGCATTCAAATGAAACCTGGTCGTCTGGCATTCAAATGAAACCTGGTCGTCAAATGAAACCTGGTCGTCTGGCATTCAAATGAAACCTGGTCGTCTGGCATTCAAATGAAACCTGGTCATCAAATGAAACCTGGTCGTCTGGCATTCAAATGAAACCTGGTCCTCTGGCATTCAAATGAAACCTGGTCGTCTGGCATTCAAATTAAACCTGGTCGTCTGGCATTCAAATGAAACCTGGTCATCTGGCATTCAAATGCAACCTGGTCGTCTGGCATTCAAATGAATCCTGGCTGTCAAATGAAACCTGGTCGTCAAATGAAACCTGGTCCTCTGGCATTCAAATGAAACCTGGTCGTCTGGCATTCAAATGAAACCTGGCCGTCTGGCATTCAAATGAAACCTGGTCGAAACCTCTGGCATTCAAATGAAACCTGGTCGTCTGGCATTCAAATGAAACCTGGCCGTCTGGCATTCAAATGAAACCTGGTCGTCTGAAACCTGCATTCAAATGAAACCTGGCCGTCTGGCATTCAAATGAAACCTGGTCAAATGAAACCTGGCATTCAAATGAAACCTGGCCGTCTGGCATTCAAATGAAACCTGGTCATCTGGCATCCAAATGAAAACTGGTCGTCTGGCATTCAAATTAAACCTGGTCATTCAAATGAAACCTGGTCGAAACCTGGCCAGTCTGGCATTCAAATGAAACCTGGTCGTCAAATGAAACCTGGTCATCTGGCATTCAAATGAAACCTGGTCCTCTGGCATTCAAATGAAACCTGGTCGTCTGGCATTCAAATTAAACCTGGTCGTCTGGCATTCAAATGAAACCTGGTCGTCTGGCATTCAAATGAAACCTGGTCCTCTGGCATTCAAATGAAACCTGGTCGTCTGGCATTCAAATTAAACCTGGTCGTCTGGCATTCAAATGAAACCTGGTCGTCTGGCATTCAAATGAAACCTGGTCCTCTGGCATTCAAATGAAACCTGGTCGTCTGGCATTCAAGTGAAACCTGGTCGTCTGGCATTCAAATGAAACCTGGTCGTCTGGCATTCAAATGAAACCTGGTCGTCTGGCATTCAAATGAAACCTGGTCCTCTGGCATTCAAATGAAACCTGGTCGTCTGGCATTCAAGTGAAACCTGGTCGTCTGGCATTCAAATGAAACCTGGTCGTCTGGCATTCAAATGAAACCTGGTCGTCTGGCATTCAAGTGAAACCTGGTCGTCTGTCATTCAAATGAAACCTGGTCCTCTGGCATTCAAATGAAACCTGGCCGTCTGGCATTCAAATGAAACCTGGTCGTCTGGCATTCAAATGAAACCTGGTCGTCTGGCATTCAAATGAAACCTGGTCGTCTGGCATTCAAATGAAACCTGGTCGTCAAATGAAACCTGGTCGTCTGGCATTCAAATGAAACCTGGTCGTCTGGCATTCAAATGAAACCTGGTCATCAAATGAAACCTGGTCGTCTGGCATTCAAATGAAACCTGGTCCTCTGGCATTCAAATGAAACCTGGTCGTCTGGCATTCAAATTAAACCTGGTCGTCTGGCATTCAAATGAAACCTGGTCATCTGGCATTCAAATGAAACCTGGTCGTCTGGCATTCAAATGAAACCTGGTCGTCTGGCATTCAAATGAAACCTGGTCGTCTGGCATTCAAATGAAACCTGGTCGTCTGGCATTCAAATGAAACCTGGTCGTCTGGCATTCAAATGAAACCTGGTCCTCTGGCATTCAAATGAAACCTGGTAATCAAATGAAACCTGGTCGTCTGGCATTCAAATGAAACCTGGTCGTCTGGCATTAAAATGAAACCTGGCCGTCTGGCATTCAAATGAAACCTGGTCGTCTGGCATTCAAATGAAACCTGGCCGTCTGGCATTCAAATGAAACCTGGTCGTCTGGCATTCAAATGAAACCTTGTCGTCTGGCATTCAAATGAAACCTGGTCGTCTGGCATTCAAATGAAAGCTGGTCGTCTGGCATTCAAATGAAACCTGGGCGTCTGGCATTCAAATGAAACCTGGTCGTCTGGCATTCAAATGAAATCTGAAACCTAGAATCTGTCCCGAACCTGTTTTTTTTGGATCAATTATTATCTTTTTCAAACCAATAACAAGATTTACGTCAGCGAACCTTTTAAGAGGCAAGCCATTAAAATAAACATTTTACAAAGAGAGAGAGAGGAAGCTGTGTAGAAAAGACCACTGTTCTTTTCACTGGCCATATTATCAGGGAGAAGATGACATATTCTATCATCTCGCAGATGTTAGCAAGCACAGCCTTTTCTGACTATTATGAGGAGGGTAGCGGGAGCAGTCTGTACCCACATCACCCCTGATACGCCTGTGTGAGCTTCACTGGTCTGTCTGTCTGTCTGTCTGTCTGTCTGTCTGTCTGTCTGTCTGTCTGTCTGTCTATATATAAAGTACCATCTATCTTATAGCCTGGTGGGTCCAGTCTGTCTGTGCTTTTAGCCAACTCTTCTCTGCGTTGGTTCATTGCAATACTAATATGTACGTCTATGGCATGACAACGACAGATAGAGGGGTTGGCTACAGTACAGACAGTATGGGACCAGGTTAGTCTATAGAGGGGTTGGCTACAGCACAGACAGTATGGGACCAGGTTAGTCTATAGAGGGGTTGGCTACAGCACAGACAGTATGGGACCAGGTTAGTCTATAGAGGGGTTGGCTACAGTACAGACAGTATGGGACCAGGTTAGTCTATAGAGGGGTTGGCTACAGTACAGACAGTATGGGACCAGGTTAGTCTATAGAGGGGTTGGCTACAGTACAGACAGTATGGGACCAGGTTAGTCTATAGAGGGGTTGGCTACAGTACAGACAGTATGGGACCAGGTTAGTCTATAGAGGGGTTGGCTACAGTACAGACAGTATGGGACCAGGTTAGTCTATAGAGGGGTTGGCTACAGTACAGACAGTATGGGACCAGGTTAGTCTATAGAGGGGTTGGCTACAGTACAGACAGTATGGGACCAGGTTACTCTATGCCTGCATCCCAAATATCACCCTATATAGTGCACTACTTAGTCCCAAATAGCACCCTATTCCCTATGTAGTGCACTACTTAGTCACAAATAGCACCCTATTCCCTATGTAGTACACTACTTAGTACCAAATAGCACCCTATTCCCTATGTAGTACACTACTTAGTCACAAATAGCGCCCTATTCCCTATATAGTGCACTACTTAGTCACAAATAGAACCCTATTCCCTATGTAGTGCACTACTTCTGTCCCCCTCTATGGGCCCTGGTCAAAAGTAGTGCACTACATGAGCTCTATAGATTCCCTGTCAACAGAGTGTGTGGTGGTTGGATTTACTCTCGGAGGTCTGCATGGCCAGCGTCTTGCTGTACTGTCCCACCCCGCTGGTGTTGAAGGCTTTGACCCTGGACATGTAGGTGCTGTTGTAGTGGAGTCCATCCACCGTGCAGATCGTCTCCGTCCCCACGTACACTTCCTGTAAGGAACATGACAACTTCCTGTTAGACCATCGACAACTTCCTATCAATTCCTGTTAGAAAGTCATCACGCTGGGATTGTGGTGGCGGGCCTCGTTCGGCCGTCATGATCTCGCAAGGCGGTGGTGGCCACAACAACAGACAGTAGAACACGACGTAAACAGGATGTCCTCTTGGTCTAATGGGTTAAAATGTGGGCTTGTTCAACAAAACAAACAGACAGGTTAAGAGTAAAATGGTTTACTAGCTATATCATCCAAGGCCACCAGAGGGAGGGGTGTCCTACGTTCTACCTATCGGTCTAAAATTAGAGAACGGACGATTTAGACTCAGTGCTGATGACAGAAAGAAAGAGGGGGAAAGAGAGAGGGGGAAAGAGAGAGGGGGAAAGAGGGGGAAAGAGAGAGGGAGAAAGAGAGAGAGGGGGAAAGAGGGGGAAAGAGAGAGAGGGAGAAAGAGAGAGAGGGGGAAAGAGAGAGAGGGAGAAAGAGAAAGAGGGTGAAAGAGAGAGAGGGAGAAAGAGAAAGAAGGGGAAAGAGAGAGAGGGTGAAAGAGAGAGAGGGGGAAGATAGAGAGGGGAAAGAGAAAGAGTGGGAAAGAGAGAGAGGGAAAGAGAGAGGGAGAAAGAGAGAGAGGGGGAAAGAGGGGGAAAGAGAGAGAGGGAGAAAGAGAGAGAGGGGAAAGAGAGAGAGGGGGAAAGAGAGAGAGGGAGAAAGAGAAAGAGGGTGAAAGAGAGAGAGGGAGAAAGAGAAAGAAGGGGAAAGAGAGAGAGGGTGAAAGAGAGAGAGGGGGAAAATAGAGAGGGGAAAGAGAAAGAGGGGGAAAGAGAGAGAGGGGAAAGAGGGGGAAAGAGAGAGAGGGAGAAAGAGAGAGAGGGGGAAAGAGAGAGAGGGAGAAAGAGAAAGAGGGTGAAAGAGAGAGGGGGAGAAAGAGAAAGAGGGGGAAAGAGAGAGAGGGTGAACGAGAGAGAGGGGGAAAGATAGAGAGGGGAAAGAGAAAGAGGGGGAAAGAGAGAGAGGGGGAAAGAGAAAGAGGGGGAAAGAGAGAGAGGGGGAAAGAGGGGGAAAGAGAAAGAGGGGGAAAGAGAGAGAGGGGGAAAGAGAGAGGGGGAAAGATAGAGAGGGGAAAGAGAAAGAGGGGGAAAGAGAAAGAGGGGGAAAGAGGGGGAAAGAGAAAGAGGGGGAAAGAGAGAGAGGGGGAAAGAGAGAGAGGGGAAAGAGAAAGAGGGGAAAGAGAGAGAGGGGAAAGAGAAAGAGGGGGAAAGAGAGAGAGGGAGAAAGAGGGGGAAAGAGAGAGAGGGAGAAAGAGAAAGAGGGGGAAAGAGAGAGAGGGAGAAAGAGAAAGAGGGGGAAAGAGAGAGAGGGAAAGAGAGAGAGGGAGAAAGATAAAGAGGGGGAAAGAGAGAGAGGGAGAAAGAGAGAGAGGGGGAAAGATAAAGAGGGAGAAAGAGAAAGAGGGTGAAAGAGAGAGGGAGAAAGAGAAAGAGGGGGAAAGAGAGAGAGGGGAAAGAGAAAGAGGGGGAAAGAGAAAGAGGGGGAAAGATAAAGAGGGAGAAAGAGAAAGAGGGGGAAAGAGAGAGAGGGGAAAGAGAGAGAGGGAGAAAGATAAAGAGGGGAAAGAGAGAGAGGGGGAAAGAGAGAGGGGGGAAAGAGAAAGAGGGGGAAAGAGAGAGAGGGAGAAAGAGAAAGAGGGGGAAAGAGAGAGAGGGAGAAAGAGAGAGAGGGGAAAGAGAAAGAGGGGACAAGAGAGAGAGGGAGAAAGAGAAAGAGGGGGAAAGAGAGAAAGGGGGAAAGAGAGAGAGGGAGAAAGATAAAGAGGGGGAAAGAGAGAGAGGGGGAAAGAGAGAGGGAGAAAGAGAAAGAGGGGGAAAGAGAGAGAGGGGAAAGAGAAAGAGGGGGAAAGAGAAAGAGGGGGAAAGATAAAGAGGGAGAAAGAGAAAGAGGGAGAAAGAGAGAGAGGGGCGAAAGAGAGAGAGGGGGAAAGAGAGAGAGGGAGAAAGAGAAAGAGGGGGAAAGAGAGAGAGGGAGAAAGAGAGAGAGGGGAAAGAGAAAGAGGGGGAAAGAGAGAGAGGGAGAAAGAGAAAGAGGGGGAAAGAGAGAGAGGGGGAAAGAGAGAGAGGGAGAAAGATAAAGAGGGGGAAAGAGAGAGAGGGGGAAAGAGAGAGAGGGGGAACGAGAGAGAGGGGGAAAGAGAGAGAGGGAAAAAGAGAAAGAGGGGGAAAGAGAGAGAGGGGGAAAGAGAGAGAGGGAGAAAGATAAAAGATAAAGAGGGGGAAAGAGAGAGAGGGGGAAAGAGAGAGAGGGGGAAAGAGAGAGAGGGAGAAAGAGAGAGAGGGGGAAAGAGAGAGAGGGAAAAAGAGAAAGAGGGGGAAAGAGAGAGAGGGGGAAAGAGAGAGAGGGAGAAAGATAAAAGATAAAGAGGGGGAAAGAGAGAGAGGGGGAATGAGAGAGAGGGGGAAAGAGAGAGAGAGGGAGAAAGAGAAAGAGGGGGAAAGAGAGAGAGGGGGAAAGAGAGAGAGGGAGAAAGATAAAAGATAAAGAGGGGGAAAGAGAGAGAGGGGAAAGAGAAAGAGGGGGAAAGAGAGAGAGGGGGAAAGAGAGAGAGGGGAAAGAGAAAGAGGGGGAAAGAGAGAGAAGGGGAAAGAGAGAGATGGGGAAAGAGAGAGAGGGGAAAGAGACAGAGGGGGAAAGAGAGAGAGGGAGAAAGAGAGAGGGGGAGAAAGAAAGAGGGGGAAAGAGAGAGAGGGAGAAAGAGAAAGAGGGGGAAAGAGAGAGAGGGAGAAAGAGAGAGGGAGAAAGAGAAAGAGGGGGAAAGAGAGAGAGGGGAAAGAGAGAGAGGGAGAAAGATAAAGAGGGGGAAGAGAAAGAGGGGGAAAGAGAGAGAGGGATAAAGAGAGAGAGGGGAAAGAGAGAGAGGGAGAAAGAGAAAGAGGGGGAAAGAGAGAGAGAGAAAGATAAAGAGGTGGAAAGAGAGAGAGGGAGAAAGAGAGAGGGAGAAAGAGAAAGAGGGGGAAAGAGAGAAGGCGAGGGAGAACTCAGAGAGAGAAAGATATAGAGAAAGAGGGAGTTTGTACACTTGAGCGTGACTGCGTGGGTAAAGCAGCATCAGTAGCATCATCAGTAGCAGCCTACACTAGACTGTGTAGTGTATATATAGCAGTAGTAGGAGCCTACACTAGACTGTGTAGTGTATATATAGCAGTAGTAGCAGCCTACACTAGACTGTAGTATAAATAGCAGTAGTAGGAGCCTACACTAGACTGTAGTATATATAGCAGTAGTAGCAGCCTACACTAGACTGTAGTATATATAGCAGTAGTAGGAGCCTACACTAGACTAGTATAAATAGCAGTAGTAGGAGCCTACACTAGACTGTAGTATTAATAGCAGTAGTAGCAGCCTACACTAGACTGTAGTATATATAGCAGTAGTAGGAGCCTACACTAGACTGTAGTATATATAGCAGTAGTAGGAGCCTACACTAGACTGTAGTGTATATATAGCAGTAGTAGGAGCCTACACTAGACTGTAGTATATATAGCAGTAGTAGGAGCCTACACTAGACTGGCTAAGGAGTGAGTTTCCAGAAAGAGGGGGAAAGAGAGAGGGGGAAAGAGAGAGAGGGGAAAGAGAAATAGGGGGAAAGAGGGGGAAAGAGAGAGAGTGAGAAAGAGGGGGAAAGAGAGAGAGGGGGAAAGAGAAAGAGGGGGAAAGATAAAGAGGGAGAAAGAGAAAGAGGGGGAAAGAGAGAGAGGGGAAAGAGAGAGAGGGAGAAAGATAAAGAGGGGAAAGAGAGAGAGGGGGAAAGAGAGAGGGGGGAAAGAGAAAGAGGGGGAAAGAGAGAGAGGGAGAAAGAGAAAGAGGGGGAAAGAGAGAGAGGGAGAAAGAGAGAGAGGGGAAAGAGAAAGAGGGGGAAAGAGAGAGAGGGAGAAAGAGAAAGAGGGGGAAAGAGAGAGAGGGGGAAAGAGAGAGAGGGAGAAAGATAAAGAGGGGGAAAGAGAGAGAGGGGGAAAGAGAGAGAGGGGGAACGAGAGAGAGGGGGAAAGAGAGAGAGGGAGAAAGAGAAAGAGGGGGAAAGAGAGAGAGGGGGAAAGAGAGAGAGGGAGAAAGATAAAAGATAAAGAGGGGGAAAGAGAAAGAGGGGAAAGAGAAAGAGGGGGAAAGAGAGAGAGGAGAAAGAGAGAGAGGGGGAAAGAGAGAGAGGGAGAAATAGAAAGAGGGGGAAAGAGAGAGAGGGGGAAAGAGAGAGAGGGAGAAAGATAAAAGATAAAGAGGGGGAAAGAGAGAGAGGGGGAATGAGAGAGAGGGGGAAAGAGAGAGAGAGGGAGAAAGAGAAAGAGGGGGAAAGAGAGAGAGGGGGAAAGAGAGAGAGGGAGAAAGATAAAAGATAAAGAGGGGGAAAGAGAGAGAGGGGAAAGAGAAAGAGGGGGAAAGAGAGAGAGGGGGAAAGAGAGAGAGGGGAAAGAGAAAGAGGGGGAAAGAGAGAGAAGGGGAAAGAGAGAGAGGGGGAAAGAGAGAGAGGGGAAAGAGACAGAGGGGGAAAGAGGGGGAAAGAGAGAGAGGGAGAAAGAGAGAGAGGGAGAAAGAGAAAGAGGGGGAAAGAGAGAGAGGGAGAAAGAGAAAGAGGGGGAAAGAGAGAGAGGGAGAAAGAGAGGGGAGAAAGAGAGAGAGGAGAAAGAGAAAGAGGGGAAAGAGAGAGAGGGAGAAAGATAAAGAGGGGGGAAGAGAAAGAGGGGGAAAGAGAGAGAGGGATAAAGAGAGAGAGGGGAAAGAGAGAGAGGGAGAAAGAGAAAGAGGGGGAAAGAGAGAGAGGGGGAAAGAGAGAGAGAGAGAAAGATAAAGAGGTGGAAAGAGAGAGAGGGAGAAAGAGAGAGGGAGAAAGAGAAAGAGGGGGAAAGAGAGAAGGCGAGGGAGAACTCAGAGAGAGAAAGATAGAGAAAGAGGGAGTTTGTACACTTGAGCGTGACTGCGTGGGTAAAGCAGCATCAGTAGCATCATCAGTAGCAGCCTACACTAGACTGTAGTATAAATAGCAGTAGTAGGAGCCTACACTAGACTGTAGTATATATAGCAGTAGTAGGAGCCTACACTAGACTGTAGTATATATAGCAGTAGTAGGAGCCTACACTAGACTGTAGTATTAATAGCAGTAGTAGGAGCCTACACTAGACTGTAGTATATATAGCAGTAGTAGGAGCCTACACTAGACTGTAGTATAAATAGCAGTAGTAGGAGCCTACACTAGACTGTAGTATAAATAGCAGTAGTAGGAGCCTACACTAGACTGTAGTATGAATAGCAGTAGTAGGAGCCTACACTAGACTGTGTTATATAGCAGGTAGCAGCCTCAGACTGTAGAAAATAGCAGAGGGAGCCTACACTAGACTGTAGGAATAGCTGGCATCCTTTCACTAGACTGTAGTATATATAGCATTTTAGGAGCCTCCTCTGTAGTCTATATAGCAGCTAAAGCCACACTAGACTGTATTATAAATAGCAAGTAGTAGGAGCCTACACTAACCCTAGTATATATAGCCACCTTCTCCTCCCTGTAGTATAAATAGCAGTAGTAGGAGCCTACACTAGACTGTAGTATATGCAGATGAGCCTTCAAGACATTTTGAATAGCAGTAGTAGAGCCTGACACTAGACTGTAGTATGAATAGCAGTCAAAGCAGCCTACACTAGACTGTAGTATATGCTATAGCAGTACTGGAGCCTACACTAGCTCTGTAGTCTATTAGCAGTCCCAGCCTACACTCCAGACTGTAGTATATATATAGCAGTAGTAGGAGCCGGCACTAGACCAACAACCTAGCCCGCTAGTAGAGCCTATCACTCCTGTCTTCTCCAGACCAGCCTACACTAGACTGAGACCTATATCCAGTTACCTCACCTCGACTCATCAACTAGCAGTAGTCCCTGACCGCTGTAGTATAAATAGCAGTAGTAGGAGCCTCACTAGACTGTAGTTCAAGATAGCAGAGTTGCACCCTTAGACTGAAAATAGCACAGTAGAGCCCTCACTAGATGTCAGTATATAACTAGTAGACCAGTACACTAGACTGTCTGTATATCTCCAAAGGAGCCTACACTGACTGTAGTATATATAGCAGTAGTAGGAGCCTATCTAGACTGGCTAAGAATGACCTTCTTGATCCAAATCAGTCAGGGGGGAAAGACTAGTCAAAGAGAAATGGGGGAGACTGGAAAGAGAGAGTATCAGGAGGGGGAAAGAGCTAGCTAGAAAGAGAAAGAGGCTCTCATCCTTCTAGAAAGAGAAAGGGGGCCTTCGAGAGAGTGAAAGAGATCAGGAGAAAGATAAAGACCCTCTCCGAGAGAGGGGGAAAGAGAGCGGGGGACGCTTGAGGGGGAAAGAGAGTCCTACCTGAAAGGTCGCTCCTACCAGGTGGCGTGGGGAAAGAGAAAGAGTCTCCTCACCACGCGAAAGAGACCACTGGTGTCCCCCAGGGCTCTGTTCTAGGCCCTCTCTTATTCTCGCTATACACCAAGTCACTTGGCTCTGTCATAACCTCACATGGGGGAAAGAGAGAGAGGGAGAAATCATTGCTAAGAGGGGGAAAGACAATTAAAGAGAGAGAGGGAGAAAGATGATGACCAGGGGCGAAAGAGAAAGAGGGCAAAGAGAAAGGGGGACATATCAGTGTGGAAAGACGGATCACCACCTCAGAGGGAGAACCTCAGCAAGAGGGAAAGAGAGAGAGGGGGAAAGGGAAGGAGAAAGATAAATGATCTCGCCATCACGGAGGGGGACAACTCCATTGGGTCCTCCTCCCAGAGCGCTAAGAACCTTGGGGTGAGAGAGAGGGGGAAAACACCCTGAGAAAGATAAAAGATAAAGATCAAAGAGAGAGAGGGAAAGAGAAAGTAGGTTCATGCTCTACAACATCCGCAGAGAAAGACCCTGAAAGACAGAGGAAAGAGAGAGATGGGGAAAGAATCCAGGCACTTGTCATCTCCCGAAAGAGGGGGACTGCAGTCTTGAGAGGAGAAAGAGAGGCTGGGCTCCTGCCTGTGCCATTAAAGAGGGAGAAAGACTCAGAGGGGGAAAGAGAGAGAGGGAGAAAGAGAGTCTGGAAAGAGAGAGAGGGAGAAGTTCTCTCAGGGGGACCCCGCTCCTCCGCCTCTCCACTGGCTTCCAGAGAAAGCTCGCATCCGCTAAAAGACCATGGTGCTCGAGGGACGGAGCTGTGAGGGGAACGGCACCTCAGTACCTAAAGGCTCTGAAAGAGCCCTAGGGAGAAAGAGAGAGGGAGAAAGAGAAAGAGGGGGAAAGAGAGCCTGCTCGGGAGAACTCAGAGAGAGAAAGATAGAGAAAGAGGGAGTTTGTACACTTGAGCGTGACTGCGTGGGTAAAGCAGCATCAGTAGCATCAAAGTAGCAGCCTACACTAGACTGTGTAGTGTATAGCAGTAGTAGGAGCCTACACTAGACTGTAGATATATAGCAGTAGTAGCAGCCACCTCTTCAATAAATAGCTAGTAGTAGGAGCCTACACTAGACTGTAGTATAAATAGCAGTAGTAGGAGCCTACAAGACTGTAGATGCAGTAGTAGGAGCCTACACTAGACTGTAGTATGAATAGGTAGTAGGAGCCTACACTAGACTGTAGTATAAATAGCAGTAGTAGGAGCCTACACTAGACTGTAGTATGAATAGCAGTAGTAAAGCCTAACTATGTAGTATATATAGCAGTAGTAGCAGCCTTCACTAGACTGTAGTATAAATAGCAGTAGTAGGAGCCTACACTAGACTGTAGTATGAATAGCAGTAGTAGGAGCCTACACTAGACTGTAGTATATATAGCAGTAGTAGGAGCCTACAATAGACTGTAGTATATATAGCAGTAGTAGCAGCCTACACTAGACTGTAGTATAAATAGCAGTAGTAGGAGCCTACACTAGACTGTAGTATATATAGCAGTAGTAGCAGCCTTCACTAGACTGTAGTATAAATAGCAGTAGTAGGAGCCTACACTAGACTGTAGTATATATAGCAGTAGTAGCAGCCTTCACTAGACTGTAGTATGAATAGCAGTAGTAGGAGCCTACACTAGACTGTAGTATGAATAGCAGTAGTAGCAGCCTACACTAGACTGTAGTATATATATAGCAGTAGTAGGAGCCTACACTAGACTGTAGTATATATAGCAGTAGTAGCAGCCTACACTAGACTGTAGTATATATATAGCAGTAGTAGGAGCCTACACTAGACTGTAGTATATATAGCAGTAGTAGGAGCCTACACTAGACTGTAGTATATATAGCAGTAGTAGCAGCCTACACTAGACTGTAGTATATATACCAGTAGTAGCAGCCTACACTAGACTGTAGTATATATAGCAGTAGTAGCAGCCTACACTAGACTGTAGTATAAATAGCAGTAGTAGGAGCCTACACTAGACTGTAGTATAAATAGCAGTAGTAGGAGCCTACACTAGACTGTAGTATATATAGCAGTAGTAGGAGCCTACACTAGACTGTAGTATAAATAGCAGTAGTAGGAGCCTACACTAGACTGTAGTATATATAGCAGTAGTAGGAGCCTACACTAGACTGTAGTATGAATAGCAGTAGTAGGAGCCTACACTAGACTGTAGTATGAATAGCAGTAGTAGCAGCCTACACTAGACTGTAGTATATATATAGCAGTAGTAGGAGCCTACACTAGACTGTAGTATATATAGCAGTAGTAGCAGCCTACACTAGACTGTAGTATATATATAGCAGTAGTAGGAGCCTACACTAGACTGTAGTATATATAGCAGTAGTAGGAGCCTACACTAGACTGTAGTATATATAGCAGTAGTAGCAGCCTACACTAGACTGTAGTATATATACCAGTAGTAGCAGCCTACACTAGACTGTAGTATATATAGCAGTAGTAGCAGCCTACACTAGACTGTAGTATAAATAGCAGTAGTAGGAGCCTACACTAGACTGTAGTATAAATAGCAGTAGTAGGAGCCTACACTAGACTGTAGTATATATAGCAGTAGTAGGAGCCTA
>NC_068449.1:2688906-2728906 GCF_023373465.1 Oncorhynchus keta
AATGAGTTTTTAAAGCCCAACCTTAACCACACCTAATTTCTACCATTTATCTTATTAAAATGAGTTTTTAAAGCCCAACCTTAACCACACCTAATTTCTACCATTTATCTTATTAAAATGAGTTTTTAAAGCCCAACCTTAACCACACCTCATTTCTACCATTTATCTTATTAAAATGAGTTTTTAAAGCCCAACCTTAACCACACCGCTAACGCATCTAATCCCACACTCGTAGAAAAAAAGGTGTTATCTAGAACCTAAAAGGGTTCTTTGGATGAGTCCTTTGAAGAACCATTTTTGGTTCCAGGTAGAACCTATTTTGGGTTCCATGTAAGAACCCTTTCCACAGAGCGTTCTACATGGAACTGAAAATGGTTCTATCTGGGAACAAAAAAATGGTTCTATCTGGGAACAAAAAAATGGTTCTATCTGGGAACAAAAAAAATGGTTCTATCTGGGAACAAAAAAAATGGTTCTATCTGGGAACCAAAAAAATGGTTCTATCTGGGAACCAAAAAAATGGTTCTATCTGGGAACCAAAAAAATGGTTCTATCTGGGAACAAAAAAAATGGTTCTATCTGGGAACAAAAAAATGGTTCTATCTGGGAACAAAAAAAATGGTTCTATCTGGGAACAAAAAAAATGGTTCTATCTGGGAACAAAAAAATGGTTCTATCTGGGAACAAAAAAAATGGTTCTATCTGGGAACAAAAAAATGGTTCTATCTGGGAACAAAAAAATGGTTCTATCTGGGAACAAAAAAATGGTTCTATCTGGGAACAAAAAAAATGGTTCTATCTGGGAACAAAAAAAAGGTTATCCAACGGTGGAGAGCCAAAGAACCCTTTTGGAACCTATTTTTGTTTTCATTAAGTTTTACGATACAGCTCATTTAGACGTAGAACTCGTCGGGTGATCAGTTGAGCCTCCTTGAGTGCGCGACGTCACACAGACGCTCTACCGAGCCGTCTGTTCAGCTCGTGTCCACCGGTATGAGCAGTTAGCACCAAACGAACGACTTGGGAAGCTTCAGCTTGTTCACCAAATTTAAATGAAATCCTCACCAGCTAGCTACCAATACATTTTAGTTTCACTGTTTCGATCATTAAAAAAAACACACAAAAAATACAAGCACACGAATCGCTCTTTTTACTTTTCCACAAATGTATGTGTTTCTTGATATGAGCAAGTTAACTCAAATGTTGCAGTGGTCAATGGATAAACTAAGTTGTGGTGTTAAATATATTTCTAAAAAACAAACTAGTCACATGTCAGTGCGCCACTCGGGAGAGACCCCAAGAATGAAAACTTGACAAAGTGACTATTATTGGTGTAGATTTTCATGCTTTTGTGTGAATGTTCTACACATTTCAACCATGTTCCTTTGCTTACGGTTCTATATCTTTGGATTCAGACATTTTTATTTTTTTTGGATCTGTGGCAATTCTGTTTTACTCGCTCAAAGTCTTTACCTTTAAGCGGTCAGGTTTGTCTTGTCCGCTCGCGGGACACACATCTTCTGCTTTCTCTAACAAATGTCTGTGCTCTCGCAGCATCACCCTCCGCGCTCTCGCAGCATCACCCTCCGCGCTCTCGCAGCATCACCCTCCGCGCTCTCGCAGCATCACCCTCCGCGCTCTCGCAGCATCACCCTCCGCGCTCTCGCAGCATCACCCTCTGCCCTCTGGCAGCATCGCCCTCCGCCCTCTGGCAGCATCGCCCTCCGCCCTCTGGCAGCATCGCCCTCCGCCCTCTGGCAGCATCACCCTCCGCGCTCTCGCAGCATCACCCTCCGCCCTCTGGCAGCATCACCCTCCGCCCTCTGGCAGCATCACCCTCCTCCCTCTGGCAGCATCACCCTCCGCCCTCTCGCAGCATCACCCTCCACCCTCTGGCAGCATCACCCTCCGCACTCTCGCAGCATCACCCTCGCGCTCTCACAGCATCACTCTCCGCGCTCTCGCAGCATCACTCTCTGCGCTCTCGCAGCATCACCCTCCGCGCTCTCGCAGCATCACCCTCCGCCCTCTGGCAGCATCACCCTCCGCCCTCTGGCAGCATCACCCTCCGCGGTCTCGCAGCATCACCCTCCGCACTGTCGCAGCATCACCCTCCGCGCTCTAGCAGCATCACCCTCCGCGGTCTCAGAGAATCACCCTCCGCCCTCTCGCAGCATCACCCTCCGCACGCTCTCGCAGCATCACCCTCCGCCCTCACCCTCCGCCCTCTCGCGGCATCACCCTCCGCGCTCTCGCAGCATCACCCTCCGCCCTCTCGCGGCATCACCCTCCGCCCTCTGGCAGCATCACCCTCCGCGCTCTCGCAGCATCACCCTCCGCGCTCTCGCAGTATCACCCTCCGCCCTCTGGCAGCATCACCCTCCGCGCTCTCGCAGTATCACCCTCCGCCCTCTCGCAGCATCACACTCCACCCTCTGGCAGCATCACCCTCCGCCCTCTGGCAACATCACCCTCCGCCCTCTGGCAACATCACCCTCCGCGGTCTCGCACCATCACCCTCCGCGCTCTCGCACCATCACCCTCCGCCCTCTCGCAGCATCACCCTCCGCACGCTCTCGCGGCATCACCCTCCGCCCTCTCGCGGCATCACCCTCCGCCCTCTCGCAGCATCACCCTCCGCGCTCTCGCAGCATCACCCTCCGCCCTCTCGCGGCATCACCCTCCGCCCTCTCGCGCATCACCCTCCGCGCTCTCGCAGCATCACCCTCCCCCCTCTCGCAGCATCACCCTCCACCCTCTGGCAGCATCACCCTCCACCCTCTGGCAGCATCACCCTCCGCGCTCTCGCAGCATCTTCCTCCGCCCACTCGCAGAATCACCCTCCTCGCTCTCGTCTCAGTGGACTGTAGAGGCTGATTTGACGCCACACGATGTGACATTGAAAAATAAATGCTACGGTCTTGTAACTAACAAATGAGCATATAATATATTCAGTAACACCGATGTAGCCAAAGGCCTGGGACCCAGAGAGTACCGTATGCACACCAGCTGTAGCTGTGAGTGGCGGCAGGTGACACAGACACCAAGAACTGGTTGCACACAAGGACTCAATCACAACCAGATTTAAGCCAGTTCTGACGATCAGTTCACCCAGCTTTGGCACACTGCCCTCTACTGACCTCTACTGACCTCTACTGACCTGTAGGAATCCTCTGGGGTCGTTCTCTATTGACCTGTAGGAATCTGCTGGGGTCGTTCTCTATTGACCTGTAGGAATCCTCTGGGGTCGTTGTCTATTGACCTGTAGGAATCCTCATCACTGCCCTCTACTGACCTGTAGGAACCCTCTGGGGTCGTTCTCTACTGACCTGTAGGAATCCTCTGGGGTCGTTCCCTTACTGACCTGTAGGAATCCGCTGGGGTCGTTCTCTTTGATGACCTCTAGACAATACTCCATCAGGCCTGTCGTCTGACGCAGCTTCACCGTACAGTGAGATATCTGATCCCTCACCACCTAGGAGAGAGAGGGATCGAAGAAGGGAGAGAGAAGGAGAGAGATGTCAATGACATAAACACAGTACTGTAAAGACAGCCCTGTAGTCCATACAGTGAGATATCTGATCCCTCACCACCTGGGAGGTAGAGGGATCGAAGAAGGGAGAGGGAGAGAGATGTCAATGACATAAACACAGTACTGTAAAGACAGCCCTGTAGTCCATACAGTGAGATATCTGATCCCTCACCACCTGGGAGGTAGAGGGATCGAAGAAGGGAGAGGGAGAGAGATGTCAATGACATAAACACAGTACTGTAAAGACAGCCCTGTAGTCCATACAGTGAGATATCTGATCCCTCACCACCTGGGAGGTAGAGGGATCGAAGAAGGGAGAGGGAGAGAGAGAGGGATGGCGATCAAGGGAGAGGGAGAGAGAAAGATGGAGAGTAGAGAGAAAAGAGAAGGGGAGGAGAGGGGAAATGTGGCATCGATAACAAAATGGTGATTAGTAGAGAGAGGACAAGAGGAGGAGACCATCTTAAGGCCACTGGTGTTATGCCTTGCAGTTTGAAACATTAACCTAATGAGTCCCAAATGTTAATCTAATGTTAACCTAATGTTAATCTAATGTTAACCTAATGTTAATCTAATGAGTCCCTAATGTTAATAAAATGTTAACCTAATGTTAACCTAATGTTGATCTCATGTTAACCTAATGTTTCCCTGGTGTTAACCTAATGTTTCCCTGGTGTTAACCTAACGTTTCCCTGGTGTTAACCTAATGTTTCCCTGGTGTTAACCTAATGTTTCCCTGGTGTTAACCTAATGTTTCCCTGGTGTTAACCTAACGTTTCCCTGGTGTTAACCTAACGTTTCCCTGGTGTTAACCTAATGTTTCCCTGGTGTTAACCTAACATTAACCTAATGTTTCCCTGGTGTTAACCTAATGTTTCCCTGGTGTTAACCTAATGTTTCCCTGGTGTTAACCTAATGTTTCCCTGGTGTTAACCTATCACTGGTGTTAACCTAATGTTTCCCTGGTGTTAACATAATGTTTCCCTGGTGTTAACCTAATGAGTACCTAACATTAACCTAATGTTTCCCTGGTGTTAACCTAATGTTTCCCTGGTGTTAACCTAATGTTTCCCTGGTGTTAACCTAATGTTTCCCTGGTGTTAACCTAACGTTTCCCTGGTGTTAACCTAACGTTTCCCTGGTGTTAACCTAATGTTTCCCTGGTGTTAACCTAACGTTTCCCTGGTGTTAACCTAACGTTTCCCTGGTGTTAACCTAACGTTTCCCTGGTGTTAACCTAACGCTTTCCCTGGTGTGAACCTAACGTTTCCCTGGTGTTAACCTAACGTTTCCCTGGTGTTAACCTAATGTTTCCCTGGTGTTAACCTAATGTTTCCCTGGTGTTAACCTAACGTTTCCCTGGTGTTAACCTAACGTTTCCCTGGTGTTAACCTAACGTTTCCCTGGTGTTAACCTAACGTTTCCCTGGTGTTAACCTAACGTTTCCCTGGTGTTAACCTAACGTTTCCCTGGTGTAGTTTGCAGCATATCCATTAAAAAAAACACTGTTTATGGTATACTGGTATAGAGGACTTGCAGTTGCATCACAAATCACCTAGCAACCATTCTAGGCGCCATGTTGGAAGACCAGACTCTCTCTCTGTCTGGTGGAAGTCCTCCAAATGGTCCACATGGAGTTGTTTTGCTACGGGAAGATTGCTCATTGTTTCATTTTTTTTCTAAAGACTGTTCCAACCCAGCACTAATAATACACGTGATTCAACTGATCAAACCTAATGAGTTAATAATCAAGTGTTCTATCTCTGGGCTGGAATAGAAGTCTGTTCCTCCAGTAGATCTATCTCTGGGCTGGAATAGAAGTCTGTTCCTCCTAGTAGATCTATTACTGGGCTGGAATAGAAGTCTGTTCCTCCTAGTAGATCTATCTCTGGGCTGGAATAGAAGTCTGTTCCTCCTAGTAGATCTATTACTGGGCTGGAATAGAAGTCTGTTCCTCCTAGTAGATCTATTACTGGGCTGGAATAGAAGTCTGTTCCTCCTAGTAGATCTATTACTGGGCTGGAATAGAAGTCTGTTCCTCCTAGTAGATCTATCTCTGGGCTGGAATAGAAGTCTGTTCCTCCTAGTAGATCTATTACTGGGCTGGAATAGAAGTCTGTTCCTCCAGTAGATCTATCTCTGGGCTGGAATAGAAGTCTGTTCCTCCTAGTACATCTATCTCTGGGCTGGAATAGAAGTCTGCTCCTCCAGTAGATCTATTACTGGGCTGGAATAGAAGTCTGCTCCTCCAGTAGATATATTACTGGGCTGGAATAGAAGTCTGTCCCCCTAGTAGATATATTACTGGGCTGGAATAGAAGTCTGTTCCTCCAGTAGATCTATATCTGGGCTGGAATAGAAGTCTGTTCCTCCCAGTAGATATATTACTGGGCTGGAATAGAAGTCTGTTCCTCCTAGTAGATCTATCTCTGGGCTGGAATAGAAGTCTGTTCCTCCAGTAGATCTATCTCTGGGCTGGAATAGAAGTCTGTTCCTCCTAGTAGATCTATTACTGGGCTGGAATAGAAGTCTGTTCCTCCTAGTAGATCTATCTCTGGGCTGGAATAGAAGTCTGTTCCTCCTAGTAGATCTATTACTGGGCTGGAATAGAAGTCTGTTCCTCCTAGTAGATCTATTACTGGGCTGGAATAGAAGTCTGTTCCTCCTAGTAGATCTATCTCTGGGCTGGAATAGAAGTCTGTTCCTCCTAGTAGATCTATCTCTGGGCTGGAATAGAAGTCTGTTCCTCCTAGTAGATCTATTACTGGGCTGGAATAGAAGTCTGTTCCTCCTAGTAGATCTATCTCTGGGCTGGAATAGAAGTCTGTTCCTCCTAGTAGATCTATCTCTGGGCTGGAATAGAAGTCTGTTCCTCCTAGTAGATCTATTACTGGGCTGGAATAGAAGTCTGTTCCTCCAGTAGATCTATATCTGGGCTGGAATAGAAGTCTGTTCCTCCTAGTAGATCTATTACTGGGCTGGAATAGAAGTCTGTTCCTCCAGTAGATCTATCTCTGGGCTGGAATAGAAGTCTGTTCCTCCTAGTAGATCTATCTCTGGGCTGGAATAGAAGTCTGTTCCTCCTAGTAGATCTATCTCTGGGCTGGAATAGAAGTCTGTTCCTCCTAGTAGATCTATCTCTGGGCTGGAATAGAAGTCTGTTCCTCCTAGTAGATCTATTACTGGGCTGGAATAGAAGTCTGTTCCTCCTAGTAGATCTATTACTGGGCTGGAATAGAAGTCTGTTCCTCCTAGTAGATCTATTACTGGGCTGGAATAGAAGTCTGTTCCTCCTAGTAGATCTATTACTGGGCTGGAATAGAAGTCTGTTCCTCCTAGTAGATCTATTACTGGGCTGGAATAGAAGTCTGTCCCCCCAGTAGATATATTTCTGGGCTGGAATAGAAGTCTGTTCCTCCTAGTAGATCTATCTCTGGGCTGGAATAGAAGTCTGTTCCTCCTAGTAGATATATTACTGGGCTGGAATAGAAGTCTGTTCCTCCTAGTAGATCTATTACTGGGCTGGAATAGAAGTCTGTCCCCCTAGTAGATATATTTCTGGGCTGGAATAGAAGTCTGTTCCTCCAGTAGATCTATTACTGGGCTGGAATAGAAGTCTGTTCCTCCAGTAGATCTATTTCTGGGCTGGAATAGAAGTCTGTTCCTCCTAGTAGATCTATTACTGGGCTGGAATAGAAGTCTGTCCCCCTAGTAGATCTATTACTGGGCTGGAATAGAAGTCTGTTCCTCCAGTAGATCTATTACTGGGCTGGAATAGAAGTCTGTCCCCCTAGTAGATCTATTACTGGGCTGGAATAGAAGTCTGCTCCTCCAGTAGATATATTTCTGGGCTGGAATAGAAGTCTGCTCCTCCAGTAGATATATTTCTGGGCTGGAATAGAAGTCTGTTCCTCCAGTAGATCGATTTCTGGGCTGGAATAGAAGTCTGTCCCCCTAGTAGATATATTACTGGGCTGGAATAGAAGTCTGCTCCCCCAGTAGATATATTTCTGGGCTGGAATAGAAGTCTGTTCCTCCAGTAGGTCTATATCTGGGCTGGAATAGAAGTCTGTTCCCCCAGTAGATCACTGAGCAGTGGAGCGATGGTTGGCCACCACTGGTATTGACTTTAAAAAATTAAAAAATTCACCTGAAATTATACTTTAGTGATAAAATATCTTACTTGTTACTAAGACGTCTAACATACTGTATGAGTTAGCTTACTTGTACACTTTGAAATGATATGAAATAGTGTTGATTCTTGGGAGTAAAGTGTTTCAGCTAATCCTGCAATAAACATATTTGTTTAATGTGTCTGTTTCTATGTTGATTCTCAAATGAACATGACCTTTTTGTTCAGTCTTAAGCTCTCCAATTAGTTTTTGATTGTCAATCTCAGGATGTGAGTCATGTGAACCCATTTTGCAGCTGCTAATGGCATGCAACACTAATGCAGCCATAGACCTACAGCGTTGGTTCCCAACTCCAGTCCTCCAGTACCCCCAACAGCCCAACTCCAGTCCTCCCAACAGCCCAACTCCAGTCCTCCAGTACACCCAACAGCCCAATTCCAGTCCTCCAGTACCCCCAACAGCCCAACTTCAGTCCTCCAACAGCCCAACTCCAGTCCTCCAGTACCCCCAACAGCCCAACTCCAGTCCTCCCAACAGCCCAACTTCAGTCCTCCAACAGCCCAACTCCAGTCCTCCAGTACCCCCAACAGCTTAACTCCAGTCCTCCAGTACCCCTAACAGCCTGTAACTCCGGTCCTCCAGTACCCCCAACAGCCAAACTCCAGTCCTCCAGTACCCCCAACAGCCCAACTCCGTTCATCCAGTAATCCCAACAGCCCAACTCCGGTCCTTCAGTACCCCCAACAGCCCAACTCCAGTCCTCCAGTACCCCCAACAGCCCAACTCCAGTCCTCCATGTACCCCAACAGCCCAACTCCGGTCCTCCAGTACCCCAACAGCCCAACTCAGTCCTCCAGTACCCCCAACAGCCCAACTCCAGTCCTCCAGTACCCCAACAGCCCAACTCCATTCCTCCCAACAGCCCAACTCCATTCCTCCCAACAGCCCAACTCCAGTACTCCAGTACCCCAACAGCCCAACTTCAGTCCTCCAACAGCCCAACTCCAGTCCTCCAGTACCCCCAACAGCCCAACTCCAGTCCTCCCAACAGCCCAACTTCAGTCCTCCAACAGCCCAACTCCAGTCCTCCAGTACCCCCAACAGCCCAACTCCAGTCCTCCAGTACCCCCAACAGCCCAACTCCGGTCCTCCAGTACCCCCAACAGCCAAACTCCAGTCCTCCAGTACCCCCAACAGCCCAACTCCGGTCATCCAGTACCCCCAACAGCCCAACTCCGGTCCTTCAGTACCCCCAACAGCCCAACTCCAGTCCTCCAGTACCCCAACAGCCCAACTCCAGTCCTCCAGTACCCCAACAGCCCAACTCCGGTCCTCCAGTACCCCCAACAGCCCAACTCCAGTCCTCCAGTACCCCCAACAGCCCAACTCCAGTCCTCCAGTACCCCCAACAGCCCAACTCCATTCCTCCCAACAGCCCAACTCCATTCCTCCCAACAGCCCAACTCCAGTACTCCAGTACCCCAACAGCCCAACTTCAGTCCTCCAACAGCCCAACTCCAGTCCTCCAGTACCCCCAACAGCCCAACTCCAGTCCTCCCAACAGCCCAACTTCAGTCCTCCAACAGCCCAACTCCAGTCCTCCAGTACCCCCAACAGCCCAACTCCAGTCCTCCAGTACCCCCAACAGCCCAACTCCGGTCCTCCAGTACCCCCAACAGCCAAACTCCAGTCCTCCAGTACCCCCAACAGCCAAACTCCGGTCCTCCAGTACCCCCAACAGCCAAACTCCGGTCCTCCAGTACCCCCAACAGCCCAACTTCAGTCCTCCAACAGCCCAACTCCAGTCCTCCAGTACCCCCAACAGCCCAACTCCAGTCCTCCAGTACCCCCAACAGCCCAACTCCAGTCCTCCAGTACCCCCAACAGCCCAACTCCGGTCCTCCAGTACCCCCAACAGCCAAACTCCAGTCCTCCAGTACCCCCAACAGCCAAACTCCGGTCCTCCAGTACCCCCAACAGCCCAACTCCGGTCCTTCAGTACCCCCAACAGCCCAACTCCAGTCCTCCAGTACCCCCAACAGCCCAACTCCAGTCCTCCAGTACCCCCAACAGCCCAACTCCGGTCCTCCAGTACCCCCAACAGCCCAACTCCAGTCCTCCAGTACCCCCAACAGCCCAACTCCAGTCCTCCAGTACCCCCAACAGCCCAACTCCATTCCTCCCAACAGCCCAACTCCAGTCCTCCAGTACCCCCAACAGCCCAACTCCAGTCCTCCCAACAGCCCAACTCCAGTACTCCAGTACCCCAACAGCCCAACTCCAGTCCTCCAGTACCCCCAACAGCCCAACTCCAGTCCTCCAGTACCCCCAACAGCCCAACTCCATTCCTCCCAACAGCCCAACTCCATTCCTCCCAACAGCCCAACTCCAGTCCTCCAGTACCCCCAACAGCCCAACTCCAGTCCTCCCAACAGCCCAACTCCAGTACCCCAACAGCCCAACTCCAGTCCTCCAGTACCCCCAACAGCCCAACTCCAGTCCTCCAGTACCCCCAACAGCCCAACTCCAGTCCTCCAGTACCCCCAACAGCCCAACTCCAGTCCTCCAGTACCCCCAACAGCCCAACTCCAGTCCTCCAGTACCCCCAACAGCCCAACTCCAGTCCTCCAGTACCCCCAACAGCCCAACTCCATTCCTCCCAACAGCCCAACTCCATTCCTCCCAACAGCCCAACTCCAGTCCTCCAGTACCCCCAACAGCCCAACTCCAGTCCTCCCAACAGCCCAACTCCAGTACTCCAGTACCCCAACAGCCCAACTCCAGTCCTCCAGTACCCCCAACAGCCCAACTCCAGTCCTCCAGTACCCCCAACAGCCCAACTCCAGTCCTCCAGTACCCCCAACAGCCCAACTCCAGTCCTCCCAACAGCCCAACTCCATTCCTCCCAACAGCCCAACTCCAGTCCTCCAGTACCCCCAACAGCCCAACTCCAGTCCTCCCAACAGCCCAACTCCAGTACTCCAGTACCCCAACAGCCCAACTCCAGTCCTCCAGTACCCCCAACAGCCCAACTCCAGTCCTCCAGTACCCCCAACAGCCCAACTCCAGTCCTCCAGTACCCCCAACAGCCCAACTCCAGTCCTCCCAACAGCCCAACTCCATTCCTCCCAACAGCCCAACTCCAGTCCTCCAGTACCCCCAACAGCCCAACTCCAGTCCTCCCAACAGCCCAACTCCAGTACCCCAACAGCCCAACTCCAGTCCTCCAGTACCCCCAACAGCCCAACTCCAGTCCTCCCAACAGCCCAACTCCAGTACCCCAACAGCCCAACTCCAGTCCTCCAGTACCCCCAACAGCCCAACTCCAGTCCTCCAGTACCCCCAACAGCCCAACTCCAGTCCTCCAGTACCCCCAACAGCCCAACTCCAGTCCTCCAGTACCCCCAACAGCCCAACTCCAGTCCTCCAGTACCCCAACAGCCCAACTCCAGTCCTCCAGTACCCCCAACAGCCCAACTCCAGTCCTCCAGTACCCCCAACAGCCCAACTCCAGTCCTCCAGTACCCCCAACAGCCCAACTCCAGTCCTCCAGTACCCCCAACAGCCCAACTCCAGTCCTCCCAACAGCCCAACTCCAGTCCTCCAGTACCCCCAACAGCCCAACTCCAGTCCTCCAGTACCCCCAACAGCCCAACTCCAGTCCTCCAGTACCCCCAACAGCCCAACTCCAGTCCTCCAGTACCCCCAACAGCCCAACTCCAGTCCTCCAGTACCCCCAACAGCCCAACTCCAGTCCTCCAGTACCCCCAACATCCCAACTCCAGTCCTCCAGTACCCCCAACAGCCCAACTCCAGTCCTCCAGTACCCCCAACAGCCCAACTCCAGTCCTCCAGTACCCCCAACAGCCCAACTCCAGTCCTCCAGTACCCCCAACAGCCCAACTCCAGTCCTCCAGTACCCCCAACAGCCCAACTCCAGTCCTCCAGTACCCCCAACAGCCCAACTCCAGTCCTCCAGTAACTTATTGAGGGCCTGATGATTATTTGACAAGTTGAATCAGGTATGTTTGTTTGTTTATTTTACATTTTAAATTTCACCTTTATTTAACGAGGTAGGCCAGTTGAGAACAAGTTCTCATTTATAACTGCAACCTGGCCAAGATAAAGCAAAGCAGTGCGACAATAAACAACAACACAGAGTTACACATGGGATAAAACAAATGTACAGTCAATAACACAATAGAAAAATATATAAACAGTGTGTGCAAATATAGTAAGATTAGGAGGTAAGGCAATAAATAGGCTGTAGTGGTGAAATAATTACAATTTAGCAATTAACTCTGGAGTGATAGATGTGCAGAAGATGAATGTGCAAGTAGAGATACTGGGGTGCAAAGGAGCCAAATAATTAATAACAACATGGGGATGAGGTAGTTGGGTGGGCTATTTACAGATGGGCTGTGTACAGGTGCAATGATCTTTAAGCTGCTCTGACAGCTGATGCTTAAAGTTAGTGAGGGAGATATAAGACTCCAGCTTCAGTGATTTTTGCTATTCGTTCCAGTCATTGGCAGCAGAGAACAGTAAGGAAAGGCGGCCAAAGGAAGAACTGGCTTTGGGGGTGACCAGTGAGATATACCTGCTGGAGCGCGTGCTATGGGTGGGTGCTGCTATGGTGACCAGTGAGCTGAGATAAGGCGGGGCTTTACCTAGCAGAGACTTGTAGATAACCTGTAGCCAGTGGGTCTGACGACGAATATGAAGTGAGGGCCAGCCTGACGAGAGCATACAGGTCGCAGTGGTGGGTAGTATATGGGGCTTTAATGACAAAACAGATGGCACTGTGATAGACTACATCCAATTTGCTGAGTAGAATGTTGGAGGCTATTTTGTAAATGACCTCGCCGAAGTCGAGGATTGGTAGGATGGTCAGTTTTACGAGGGTATGTTTGGCAGCATGAGTGAAGGATGCTTTGTTGCGGAATAGAAAGCCAATTCTAGATTGAATTGAATTTTAACGAGGTTAAGAAGAATCCTAGAGTGTCAGCTAAAGACTTACAGAAATCTCTGGAACATGCTAACATCTCTGTCGATGAGTCTACGATACATTAAAACACTAAACAAGAATGGTGTTCATGAGGGGACACCACAGAAGAAGAACACTAAACAAGAATGGTGTTCATGAGAGGACACCACAGAAGAAGAAAAAAACAATGCTGCACTTCTGAAGTTTGCAAAAGTGCACCTGGATGTTCCACAGCGCTACTGGCAACATAGTCTGTGGACAGATGAAACTAAAGAATAGTTGTTTGGAAGGAACACACAACACCATGTGTGGAGATAAAAAGGCACAGTACACCAACATCAAAACCTCATCCCAACTGTAAAGTCTGGTGGAGGGAGCATCATGGTTTGGGACTTCTTTACTGCCTCAGGGCCTGGACAGCTTGCTATCATCAACGGGAAAAATGAATTCCCAAGTTTCTCAAGACATTTTGCAGGAGAATGTAAGGCTATCTGTCCACCAGTTGAATCTCAACAGAAGTTGATTGATGCAACAGGACAACGACCCAAAACACAGAAGTAAATCAACAACAGAATGGCATTTAGATTGACCAAAGCACAGCGTATAGCAACCATGTTGTTTGTATAACTGAGGGGGGTCTCTTTTCATATCCACAGCATATAACAACCATCTAGTCTGAGGGAAGTCTCCTTTCATATCCACAACATATTACAACCATCTAGTCTGAGGGAGGTCTCCTTTCATATCCACAGCATATAACAACCATGGTGTATAACTGAGGGAGGTCTCCTTTCATATCCACAGCATATAACAACCATCTAGTCTGAGGGAGGTCTCCTTTCATATCCACAGCATATAACAACCATCTAGTCTGAGGGAGGTCTCCTTTCATATCCACAGCATATTACAACCATCTAGTCTGAGGGAGGTCTCCTTTCATATCCACAGCATATTACAACCATCTAGTCTGAGGGAGGTCTCCTTTCATATCCACAGCATATAACAACCATCTAGTCTGAGGGAGGTCTCCTTTCATATCCACAGCATATTACAACCATCTAGTCTGAGGGAGGTCTCCTTTCATATCCACAACATATAACAACCATCTAGTCTGAGGGAGGTCTCCTTTCATATCCACAGCATATAACAACCATGGTGTATAACTGAGGGAGGTCTCCTTTCATATCCACAGCATATAACAACCATCTAGTCTGAGGGAGGTCTCCTTTCATATCCACAGCATATAACAACCATCTAGTCTGAGGGAGGTCTCCTTTCATATCCACAGCATATAACAACCATCTATTCTGAGGGAGGTCTCCTTTCATATCCACAACATATAACAACCATCTATTCTGAGGGAGGTCTCCTTTCATATCCACAACATATAACAACCATCTAGTCTGAGGGAGGTCTCCTTTCATATCCACAGCATATTACAACCATCTAGTCTGAGGGAAGTCTCCTTTCATATCCACAGCATATTACAACCATCTATTCTGAGGGAGGTCTCCTTTCATATCCACAGCATATTACAACCATCTATTCTGAGGGAGGTCTCCTTTCATATCCACAGCACATAACAACCATCTAGTCTGAGGGAGGTCTCCTTTCATATCCACAGCATATTACAACCATCTAGTCTGAGGGAGGTCTCCTTTCATATCCACAGCATATAACAACCATCTAGTCTGAGGGAGGTCTCCTTTCATATCCACAGCATATAACAACCATGGTGTATAACTGAGGGAGGTCTCCTTTCATATCTGCAAAAGTAGTAGCAGCATTGCTCATCTTAATAAAAACAGAATAAACAAATACATGTGTATAAAACAATAGAATTCAGCGCACAATAACAAAATACAACATATTTAATAAAAGCAGTCCCATTCAACTACATAGAGGTCCTCAATCAATAATGTAAACTGGCACCAGCACATCTAACTGCAGTGAACTCTGCAGGGGCAAAAGGGGGGGCAAAAAAAAAAAAGAAGATTTTTCCAAATCTGTGGAGACTTAAGGTGTCACGCCCTGGTCTTAGTATTTTGTGTTTTCTTTATTATTTTGGTCAGGCCAGGGTGTGACATGGGTTATTTATGTGGTGTGTTTTGTCTAGGGCTTTTTTTGTAGGTTATAGGATTGTGGTGTAGTATAGTTGTCTAGAAAAGTCTATGGTTGCCTGGAGTGGTTCTCAATCAGAGGCAGGTGTTTATCGTTGTCTCTGATTGGGAACCATATTTAGGCAGCCATATTATTTGAGTGTTTCGTGGGTGATTGTTCCTGATCGGGCTGGTTTGGTTTTTTCACGGTTTGTATTGTTCGTTATTATCTTTATTAAAGATGTATCGAGATAACCACGCTTCATTTTGGTCCTCCTCTCTTTCACCGGAAGAAAACCTTAACATAAGGATTCTCTAGTGTTATCCATTCCTGAGAACAGATTTGGTAACTTATAATTCTTAACGTAATTAAAGAGGTTACATATGAAGGGATTAACTGTCGGCTTGCTTTGTAAATCAATCAAAGAGAATGCAGCTCTCTTCTTACAGACAGAGAGGTCCATCCCACATTTATATACAGACTACAATGACGAGTCCTAAAATGGTCCCCTGTGATAAAACGTATTGCTGAATGGTAGACTGTGTCCAAGGGTTTTAAAACAGAGGTTGTGCCACATGCATGTAAACAACATCACCAACACCCAATACAGGGAGAGGCGTTGTTTGAACAATATTTATCCTATTTTAAATGATTTATTTTCGATATACAAAAAACAATCTTAGCTTCTTAGTCAGGTTTAAAGATGGCCTGCCTGAAGGTGAGACTCTCATCAGCGATGCACGACCCTCGAAGTTGAGGACAACTAAAAATCGCAGGTCTTGGCTTTCCCAGTAGCCTCAGCTATTTGTATGTCCAGCATAGTGACTTCTTCTCTGTAGCCCTCCGTGAGCAGGCAATTGTCGCCCTGAAGGTCAGGGTTTTCGACTTCATCCCGGAACAGGGCGAGGTCTATACAACTCCTGCAGCGTTGACAGCGTAACGAGTTCTCCACTTTATCAATACAACGCAGGAAGACCGAGACAAACATGTTCTTGTGCTGATGTTGCTTCCAGAGGCAGTTTGGAGCTCGATTAATCAAATAAACCTCCAAAACACTATATTTTCTCTCTCACAAAGACTCCAGCCACATGCTGCTCATCCACTTCCTGACAGTTCAGTGGGAAAACGTTGTGATAGGCTACTTTCTGGATTTTACGGCTCTCGTTTGTGGAATGACCTTGACCAAGGTGCGGCGTGGTAGGCGTACACCGTTCAATTTATTGATGACACCGAAAGCAAAATAACAACGACAAAAAAAACGAAAGCGCACAGTTCTGTAAGGCAAAACAAACTATACAGAAAACAAGATCCCACAAAACCCAAAAGGAAAATGACCACTTATATATATGATCCCCAATCAGAGACAACGATAGACAGCTGCCTCTGATTGGGAGCCACACTCAGCAGGTCAGGGCGTGGCACTGGAGAATAACCGTGTCGTGCTTACTCTCTCGGACTCTGAAAATGAATCAGACAATGTGAAAATCCCTGATTTACGTAAAATAACTTTCTTAGAACCAGACATCGTTGTGTCTTCTGATGACAATGGTGAGGGAGAAACAGTGTCTTTGTCACAGAAGAGGTTGACTGAGTTTTGAAATCCGTGGAATGCCCAGTGGAAGCAGGGAGATGATTGCCAAATGCAGAAAGAGTCCGAAAAGAGAACACAGAAAGAAGGCTGTTGTATAAAACACAAATTTAGTCAGAAAGTCGTTTTCATTGCAAGTTAAAGCTGTACTGTTAACTAGCTAGCTAATGTTAACTGGTTGGCTCGCTATCTAACGTTACATGGCTGATCTGTGTATAGCTAATGTTAACTGGTTGGCTCGCTATCTAACGTTACATGGCTGATCTGTGTATAGCTAACGTTAGCTGGCTGGCTCGCTAGCTAACGTTACATGTCTGATCTGTGTATAGCTAACGTTAGCTGGCTGGCTTGCTTGCTAACGTTACATGTATGATCTGTATAGGAGCTCTAGAAAGGGGCCCCGAGTTGGAATTCCGCGTTGGATGACCGTTGAAATGGATTTTTCCCAGTTTGAGATCCTAGCTGATTTGAACTCGGGATTAGAGTTGAGATAATGGTTCATTGTTTAGCTAGCTAGCTAGCTAGCTACATGTGGAAAAACAAAAGACTCCACTATGCCAGTAACCATTTCACTGTACCGTTTACACCTTCTGTGTCCTCCGCAATGTGATGAATCAACTTAGATTTTACCAGAGACGGTAATGTGAATAACAACATGACCTGCACCAAAGTCAGATTAGGATGGAGGCCAAGGACTCGATAAAGTTCATTTTTTTACTACTACTTTTTGCCACTACTTTCACCATTTTTAGTCTTGAAGTCTTTGGTTGTTTAATACACTGTGAATTCTTAAAGAGATGGGCGGGGCTAAAGCTTAAGAGGGTGTGAACGATTCTGCTGAATGGGTGTGGACAAAGAAGAGCTCTCCGGTAGGTCTACCAAAACACTCACATTCATCTTTCAAAGCAGAATTACATTATCATTGTTCCTCAACTGCAGTGTGTATCACGTGTGTCACGCCTTGGTCATTGTATTTAGTGTTTTCGTTATATTTTTGGTCAGGCCAGGGTGTGACATGGGTTTATGTTGTTGTATTTCGTATTGGGGTTTTTGTATTATTGGGATTGCGGCTGAGTAGGGGTGTTGTATGGGCTTGGCTGCCTGAGGCGGTTCTCAATCAGAGTCAGGTGATTCTCGTTGTCTCTGATTGGGAACCGTATTTAGGTAGCCTGGTTTCGCTTTGTATTTCGTGGGTGATTGTTCCTGTCTCTGTGTAGTTTCACCAGATAGGCTGTAATTAGGTTTCACGTTCTGTTTGTTGTTTTTGTATTGTATAGTTATTTCATGTATCGCGATCTATTCATTAAAGAACATGAGTAACAACCACGCTGCATTTCGGTCCGACTCTCTTTCGACAAACGAAGAACACCGTTACAGTATGATGTACAACGTTGTTGCTCTGAGTCTCTACTTTTGTAAAAAAATATATACATTTCAAATGTTGCTACATACTGTAGGACATATATTTTAGAGGCTATTTATACAGAAAATTGGTCTTAAACCTGTATTATCCTAAACTGCATTTATAATTGTATGACACTATTCTAGGTTGACAATAATTGTGTTACTCAATTTCTGATATATCACATGCCTTTACTGTTCTCCAGTTTAAGTAAAATCCGGATTATGCCTCTACTGCCATTCATTCACATTAGACTGGTTTGGATTTCTCCCTGACCAAGATGGCTGCCATTTTCACCTCATTCTGGAATTTTGAGGGATTATGACATAGTAATTGAATAGGATCTCTATGGGTATACTGCTATGTAATCACCACACGCACGCACACGCACACCCAAACGCACTGTGTGTGTGGTGTCAGAGTCTGGATCCATCCACTCCCCTGCAGAGGACTGGCACTGCTCCAAGAGGTGCTTCTCTTCTCACTGCTGACAATCGGCTCTCTGTTTAACAGACAAACTTTAACCATCTCTCCCCCCCTACCCCCCCCCCCCCACTACTCACCCCTCCGTCTTCCCCTAACCCCACTACTCACCCCTCCCTCCCCCCCCCCACGACTCCCCCACTACTCACTCCTCCCTCCCCCACTACTCCCCCACCCCACTACTCACTCCTCCCTCTTCCCCCCACCCCACTACTCACCCCTCCCTCTCCCCCCACTACTCACT
Source organism: Oncorhynchus keta (assembly GCF_023373465.1). Taxonomy (NCBI): domain Eukaryota; kingdom Metazoa; phylum Chordata; class Actinopteri; order Salmoniformes; family Salmonidae; genus Oncorhynchus; species Oncorhynchus keta. Next base: position 2,707,376 of record NC_068449.1, read on the forward strand.
CCTCCCTCCCCCCACTACTCCCCCCACCCCACTACTCACTCCTCCCTCTCCCCCCACCCCACTACTCACCCCTCCCTCTCCCCCCACAACTCCCCCCACTACTAACTCCTCCCTCTTCCCCCACTACTCCCCTCCCACTACTCACTCCTCCGTCCCCACTACTCCCCCCACCCCACTACTCACTCCTCCCTCTCCCCCCACCCCACTACTCACCCCTACCTCTCCCCCCCACAACTCCCCCCACTACTAACTCCTCCCTCTTCCCCCACTACTCCCCTCCCACTACTCACTCCTCCCTCCCCCACTACTCCCCCACCCCACTACTCACTCCTCCCTCTTCCCCCACCCCACTACTCACCCCTCCCTCTCCCCCACAACTCCCCCCACTACTCACTCCTCCCTCTCCCCCACTACTCCCCTCCCACTACTCACTCCTCCCTCTTCCCCCCACCCCACTACTCACCCCTCCCTCTCCCCTCCCCTCCACCCCACTACTCACCCCTCCCTCTTCCCCCAACCCCACTACTCACTCATCTCTCCCCCACTACTCCCCCTCCTCCCACTACTCACTCCTCCCTCCCCCCCACTACTCCCCTCCCACTACTCACTCCTCCCTCTTCACCCACCCCACTACTCACCCCCCCGCTTCCCCCACCCCCTACTCACTCCTCCCTCTTCCCCCCACCCCACTACTCACTCCTCCCTCTTCCCCCCACCCCACTACTCACCCCTCCCTCTCCCCTCCCCTCCACCCCACTAATCACCCCTCCCTCTTCCCCCAACCCCACTACTCACTCATCTCTCCCCCACTACTCTCCCCTCCACTACTCACTCCTCCCTCTTCCCCCTACTCACCCCCTCCCGCTTCCCCCCACCCCCTACTCACTCCTCCCTCTTCCCCCGCCCCACCCCCTACTGAACAGCTTTCTGTTTTCCTCTCTCTCTCTCTCTCTCTGTTGTAATTACTATGTCACTGCTGCAGTACCCAGTGAGCAGTGCAGTCTGTTTACCAATAAAGATAGTCTACTCATCATGACATTGCTTTTCCTTCTCAACGTTGATAAACACTCATAAATAACATTGGACCTCCATTTCCCGTCCAGCTACTCTCTGGCTGCTTCCCACCGTCCAGCTACTCTCTGGCTGCGTCCCACCGTCCAGCTACTCTCTGACTGCTTCCCACCGTTCAGCTACTCTCTGACTGCTTCCCACTGTCCAGCTACTCTCTGACTGCTTCCCACCGTCCAGCTACTCTCTGACTGCTTCCCACCGTCCAGCTACTCTCTGACTGCTTCCCACCGTCCAGCTACTCTCTGACTGCTTCCCACCGTCCAGCTACTCTCTGACTGCTTCCCACCGTCCAGCTACTCTCTGACTGCTTCCCACCGTCCAGCTACTCTCTGACTGCTTCCCACCGTCCAGCTACTCTCTGACTGCTTCCCACCGTCCAGCTACTCTCTGGCTGCGTCCCACCGTCCAGCTACTCTCTGGCTGCGTCCCACCGTCCAGCTACTCTCTGGCTGCGTCCCACCGTCCAGCTACTCTCTGGCTGCGTCCCACCGTCCAGCTACTCTCTGGCTGCGTCCCACCGTCCAGCTACTCTCTGGCTGCTTCCCACCGTCCAGCTACTCTCTGGCTGCGTCCCACCGTCCAGCTACTCTCTGGCTGCTTCCCACCGTCCAGCTACTCTCTGGCTGCTTCCCACCGTCCAGCTACTCTCTGGCTGCTTCCCACCGTCCAGCTACTCTCTGGCTGCTTCCCACCATCCAGCTACTCTCTGGCTGCTTCCCACTGTCCAGCTACTCTCTGGCTGCATCCCACCGTCCAGTTACTCTCTGGCTGCTTCCCACAGTCCAGCTACTCTCTGGCTGCTTCCCACCATCCAGCTACTCTCTGGCTGCGTCCCACCGTCCAGCTACTCTCTGACTGCTTCCCACTGTCCAGCTACTCTCTGGCTGCGTCCCACAGTCCAGCTACTCTCTGGCTGCGTCCCACAGTTCAGCTACTCTCTGACTGCGTCCCACAGTTCAGCTACTGTCTGGCGTCCCACCGTCCCACTCTCTGGCTCCCCCATCCAGCTACTCTCTGACTGCTTCCCACCATCCAGCTACTCTCTGGCTGCGTCTCACCATCCAGCTACTCTCTGACTGCTTCCCACCGTCCAGCTACTCTCTGGCTGCTTCCCACCGTCCAGCTACTCTCTGGCTGCTTCCCACAGTCCAGCTACTCTCTGGCTTCCCACCATCCAGCTACTCTCTCTGACTGTCCAGCTACTCTCTGGCTGCATCCCACCGTCCAGCTACTCTCTGGCTGCTTCCCACAGTCCAGCTACTCTCTGGCTTTCCCACCATCCAGCTACTCTCTGGCTGCGTCCCACCGTCCAGCTACTCTCTGACTGCTTCCCACTGTCCAGCTACTCTCTGGCTGCGTCCCACCGTCCAGCTACTGACTACTTCCCAACGTCCAGCTACTGTCTGGCTGCGTCCCACCGTCCAGCTACTCTCTGACTGCTTCCCACCGTCCAGCTACTCTCTGGCTGCGTCCCACCGTCCAGCTACTGTCTGACTGCTTCCCACCGTCCAGCTACTGTCTGACTGCTTCCCACCGTCCAGCTACTTTCTGACTGCTTCCCACCGTCCAGCTACTGGCTGCTGGCCAGCTACTCTCTGCTGCGTCCCACCGTCCAGCTACTCTCTGACTGCTTCCCACCGTCCAGCTACTCTCTGGCTGCGTCCCACCGTCCAGCTACTCTCTGACTGCTTCCCACCGTCCAGCTACTCTCTGACTGCTTCCCACCGTCCAGCTACTCTCTGACTGCTTCCCACCGTCCAGCTACTCTCTGACTGCTTCCCACCGTCCAGCTACTCTCTGACTGCTTCCCACCGTCCAGCTACTCTCTGACTGCTTCCCACCGTCCAGCTACTCTCTGACTGCTTCCCACCGTCCAGCTACTCTCTGACTGCTTCCCACCGTCCAGCTACTCTCTGGCTGCGTCCCACCGTCCAGCTACTCTCTGGCTGCTTCCCACCGTCCAGCTACTCTCTGGCTGCGTCCCACCGTCCAGCTACTCTCTGGCTGCGTCCCACCGTCCAGCTACTCTCTGGCTGCGTCCCACCGTCCAGCTACTCTCTGGCTGCGTCCCACCGTCCAGCTACTCTCTGGCTGCTTCCCACCGTCCAGCTACTCTCTGGCTGCGTCCCACCATCCAGCTACTCTCTGGCTGCTTCCCACCGTCCAGCTACTCTCTGGCTGCTTCCCACAGTCCAGCTACTCTCTGGCTGCTTCCCACCATCCAGCTACTCTCTGGCTGCTTCCCACCGTCCAGCTACTCTCTGGCTGCATCCCACCGTCCAGCTACTCTCTGGCTGCTTCCCACAGTCCAGCTACTCTCTGGCTGCTTCCCACCGTCCAGCTACTCTCTGGCTGCGTCCCACCGTCCAGCTACTCTCTGGCTGCTTCCCACCGTCCAGCTACTCTCTGGCTGCGTCCCACAGTCCAGCTACTCTCTGGCTGCGTCCCACAGTTCAGCTACTCTCTGGCTGCTTCCCACAGTTCAGCTACTCTCTGGCTGCGTCCCACAGTCCAGCTACTCTCTGGCTGCGTCCCACAGTCCAGCTACTCTCTGACTGCTTCCCACCATCCAGCTACTCTCTGGCTGCGTCCCACCATCCAGCTACTCTCTGGCTGCTTCCCACCGTCCAGCTACTCTCTGACTGCTTCCCACCGTCCAGCTACTCTCTGACTGCTTCCCACCATCCAGCTACTCTCTGGCTGCGTCCCACCGTCCAGCTACTCTCTGGCTGCTTCCCGCCATCCAGCTACTCTCTGGCTGCGTCCCACCATCCAGCTACTCTCTGACTGCTTCCCACCATCCAGCTACTCTCTGGCTGCTTCCCACAGTCCAGCTACACTCTGGCTGCATCCCACAGTCCAGCTACTCTCTGGCTGCGTCCCACAGTCCAGCTACTCTCTGGCTGCGTCCCACCATCCAGCTACTCTCTGGCTGCTTCCCACAGTCCAGCTACTCTCTGGCTGCTTCCCACCATCCAGCTACTCTCTGGCTGCGTCCCACCGTCCAGCTACTCTCTGGCTGCGTCCCACCGTCCAGCTACTCTCTGGCTGCGTCCCACCGTCCAGCTACTCTCTGGCTGCGTCCCACCGTCCAGCTACTCTCTGGCTGTGTCCCACAGTCCAGCTACTCTCTGGCTGCTTCCCACAGTCCAGCTACTCTCTGGCTGCGTCCCACCGTCCAGCTACTCTCTGGCTGCTTCCCACCATCCAGCTACTCTCTGGCTGCGTCCCACCGTCCAGCTACTCTCTGGCTGCGTCCCACCATCCAGCTACTCTCTGGCTGCGTCCCACCATCCAGCTACTCTCTGGCTGCGTCCCACCGTCCAGCTACTCCTCTCTGGCTGCGTCCCACCGTCCAGCTACTCTCTGGCTGCATCCCACCATCCAGCTACTCTCTGGCTGCGTCCCACCATCCAGCTACTGTCTGGCTGCTTTCCACCGTCCAGCTACTCTCTGACTGCGTCCCACCAATCCAGCTACTCTCGATGGCTGCGTCCCACCGTCCAGCTACTCTCTGGCTGCGTCCCACCGTCCAGCTACTCTCTGGCTGCGTCCCACTGTCCAGCTAATCTCTGGCTACTGTCTGTCCCACCGTCCAGCTACTCTCTGGCTGCGTCCCACCATCCAGCTACTCTCTGGCTGCGTCCCACCGTCCAGCTACTCTCTGGCTGCGTCCCACCATCCAGCTACTCTCGATGGCTGCATCCCAAATTGCACCCTATTCCCTATATAGGGCACTACACGAGGGAATAGGGTGTCGTTTGTGACTCAGTCTCAGTCTTTCCCAGATGACTATGATAATTTCTATCCATCAGACATCCGGCTGGAAGGACCAATGAAAGGACACTGAGCCCATTCCCTCTGTAACACTGGGTGAGAGCAGAGAGGGAACGGCTAGTAGCCTAGTGTTGATGGCCACAGGGGAGGAGGAGAAGGAGTAGAGGAGGGGTGAGAAAAGAGGAGAAGAGGAGGACGGGAGGAGAGGAGATGAGAAGAGGGGAGGAGGAGGGAGGAGAAGAGTAGAGGTGGAGGGAGGGAGGAAGGAAGAGGAGGGAGGAGAGGAGAAGAGTGGAGGAGTGGAGGAGGAGGGAATGGAGGAGAAGGGAGGAGAGGAGATGAATGAAGAAGGAGCGGGGACCCCCGGTGCCAGTAAAAACTGCCTATTCTCTCTCTGCCTGTCTTCATCTTTAATGACTGTCATTTGAGAAGTAGCCATTATGTTATTGAGGGCTTCACACACTGCTTAAAAAAATAACAAGCTCTGCACGTCGCTATGTCCTGGTTGTCATGGAGATGGTTGCCTCTGGTGTCACCGAACGATACTGTCTCAAGGACTAGAGGAGAGGAACAGGCTTGGTGTGTGTGAGAGAGAGGGAGGGAGCAGAGGATTGAGGGAGAGCAAAGAGCAAAGAGAGAGAGAGAGAGAGAGCCAGAGAGAGAGAGAGAGAGAGAGAGAGAGAGAGAGAGAGAGAGAGAGAGAGAGAGAGAGAGAGAGAGAGAGAGAGAGAGAGAGAGAGAGAGAGAGAGAGAGAGAGAGAGAGAGAGAGAGAGAGAGAGAGAGAGAGAGAGAGAGAGAGAGAGAGAGAGAGAGAGAGAGAGAGAGAGAGAGAGAGAGAGAGAGAGAGAGAGAGAGAGAGAGAGAGAGATATTTGAAATGTCTATTCTTTAGGAACTTCTGTGAGTGTAATGTTTACTGTATTGTTTATTTCACTTTTGTTTCACATGCCAATAAAGCCCCTTGAATTGAATTGAGAGAGACAAAGAGAGAGAGAGAGACAAAGAGAGAGAGAGAGAGAGAGAGAGACAGAGAGAGAGAGAGACAAAGACACATTGGAAAGAATTAACAAAAAAACAGAGCAAACTAGAATGCTATTTGGCCCTACACAGAGAGTACACAGCGGCAGAATACCTGACCACTGTGACTGGCCCAAAATTAAGGAAAGCTTTGACTATGTACAGACTCAGTGAGCATAGCCTTGCTATTGAGAAAGGCCGCCGTAGGCAGACATGGCTCTCAAGAGAAGACAGGCTATGTGCTCACTGCCCACAAAATGAGGTGGAAACTGAGCTGCACTTCCTAACCTCCTGCCCAATGTATGACCATATTAGAGATACATATTTTCCCCAGATCACACAGAACAAAGAATTCGAAAACAAATCCAATTTTGAAAAACTCCCATATCTACTGGGTGAAATTCCACAGTGTGCCATCACAGCAGCAAGATTTGTGACCTGTTGCCACGAGAAAAGGGCAACCAGTGAAGAACAAACACCATTGTAAATACAACCCATATTTATGCTTATTTATTTTATCTTGTGTCCTTTAACTATTTGTACATTGTATATATATATATATATATGACATTTGTAATGTCTTTACTGTTTTGAAACTTCTGTATGTGTAATGTTTACTGTTCATTTTTGTTGTTTTTCACCTTATATATTCACTTTGTATGTTGTCTACCTCACTTGCTTTGGCAATGTTAACTTGCTTTTGAGTTGAATTGATTTGAGTTAACAGAGAGAGAGAGAGAGAGATGCCAATAAAGAGAGAGAGATTTGAATTGAATTGAGATTGATTTGAGAGAGAGAGAGAGAGAGAGAGAGAGACAGAGAGAGAGACAGAGACAGAGAGAGAGAGAGAGAGAGAGAGACAGAGAGAGAGAGAGAGAGAGAGAGACAGAGAGAGACAGAGACAGAGAGAGAGAGAGAGAGAGAGACAGAGACAGAGAGAGAGACAGAGAGACAGAGAGAGAGAGAGACAGAGAGAGAGAGAGAGAGAGAGAGAGAGAGAGACAGAGAGAGAGAGAGAGAGAGAGAGAGAGAGAGACAGAGAGAGACAGAGACAGAGAGAGAGAGAGAGAGAGAGAGAGAGAGAGAGATTTAAAATAAAGAATAAATACATGAAACACATGGATCTTTCCGATAGGTTTGCACCCCTGAGTCCTGAAAGAAGACGGAAAACCACACAACGCTAGACGAAGTTTGTGGGTCACCTATGACCTTCCCAAAGAGCAATGGTGAATACGTCAAGTCGGCCAAGATGGTCCTCTGCATAGCAGCTCAGGGCTGCAGCCGGAGTCTCCACACACTTGCACACGTTCTTGCACGGAGCCAATGCTTACAACAATCATATACTTTTAAATCTTATGCCGTGGAGTGTACAAGTGCACACTTTTCGAAAAAAAAGTGTGGAGAATTGGGACTCAACCAAGATCACCTTCATCTTATGCATAACTCTGCCTATTTAGTATTCATTCATTCGTTTATAATTGCTATCCCGCAGGCAGGAAGTCCCCTGGGCTTGATCCAAAATGGCGTCTCACCTTCAGCTTGTGCTCATGTTCGTTGTTGACGCGGGTCAGCAGCTGGGCCTTGCGTCGGTTCAGGGCGTCGATGAGAGCGTCACACTGCGCCACCAGACAGGCTTCGAACTCCACGCCGTTCTCCTGCAGGTCAGACAGACAGTTAGACAGGCAGATATAAAGAAAGATAGACAGATAGGCAGAGACAGACAGACAGCTGGGACACAAGGCAGTGTGGATAGACTTTGATGAAAGCATCAAAACAGGCATTAGAAATAATATGCATCATTCCCATGTTTAGAAAACAGGCAAACTCACCAGACGGACAGAAAATGTGAGGAGGTATGTAATCAAGCGTCTCCTAGTAAGAGTGCTGATTTAGGATCAGTTCTACCTTTTTAGTCACAGTAAGATAAGATTACATGGACAAGAGGGCAGCTGATCCTAGAGCAGCTTGATACATACGGTGACTGGTCACTGAAAAAACACCAATAGAAAAGGAAGCACTGACAACATGGTGGAGATCAAGGTGCAATGTGATGCCAGACCAGAGGCTGACTGCCATTTAAATAGGATTGGGGGAACGAGGGCAGACTACTGGGAAAGGGACAGTCATGGGGAGACTATTGGTAGTCTTTGTAGACTATTTGAAGACGATTTGTAGTTTTAGAGACGATATGAAAAACTATTTGTAGTTTTTAGAGACTATCTGAAGACTATTTGTAGTTTTTAGAGACTATATTAAGACTATTTGTAGTTTTTAGAGACTATATTAAGACTATTTGTAGTTTTTAGAGACTATCTGAAGACTGTAGTTTTTAGAGACTATCTGAAGACTGTAGTTTTTAGAGACTATCTGAAGACTGTAGTTTTTAGAGACTATCTGAAGACTGTAGTTTTTAGAGACTATCTGAAGACTGTAGTTTTTAGAGACTATCTGAAGACTGTAGTTTTTAGAGACTATCTGAAGACTGTAGTTTTTAGAGACTATCTGAAGACTGTAGTTTTTAGAGACTATCTGAAGACTGTAGTTTTTAGAGACTATCTGAAGACTGTAGTTTTTAGAGACTATCTGAAGACTGTAGTTTTTAGAGACTATCTGAAGACTGTAGTTTTTAGAGACTATCTGAAGACTGTAGTTTTTAGAGACTATCTGAAGACTGTAGTTTTTAGAGACTATCTGAAGACTGTAGTTTTTAGAGACTATCTTCATGTTAACCAGAAGTTCTGTTGAACAGATGGAAGAAACAAGTGAAACGCGTTTTGAGACGTCATTGAGATCTACTGGTTCCATCAAGGTGAGGTACCACCACCAGTTGAATACGTGTTCTACGGTGTTCTACGGTGTTCTACAGTGTTCCTCAGTGTTCCTCAGTGTTCTACGGTGTTCCTCAGTGTCCTACGGTGTTCCTCAGTGTTCTACGGTGTTCCTCAGTGTCCTACGGTGTTCTACGGTGTTCTACAGTGTTCCTCAGTGTTCCTCAGTGTTCTACGGTGTTCCTCAGTGTTCCTCAGTGTTCTACGGTGTTCCTCAGTGTCCTACGGTGTTCCTCAGTGTTCTACGGTGTTCCTCAGTGTCCTACGGTGTTCTACGGTGTTCCTCAGTGTTCTACGGTGTTCCTCAGTGTTCCTCAGTGTTCTACGGTGTTCCTCAGTGTCCTACGGTGTTCTACGGTGTTCCTCAGTGTCCTACAGTGTTCTACGGTGTTCCTCAGTGTCCTACGGTGTTCCTCAGTGTTCTACAGTGTTCCTCAGTGTCCTACGGTGTTCTACGGTGTTCCTCAGTGTTCTACAGTGTTCCTCAGTGTTCTACAGTGTTCCTCAGTGTTTTACTGTGTTCTACGGGGTTCTACAGTGTTCCTCAGTGTTTTACTGTGTTCTACAGGGTTCTACAGTGTTCTACAGTGTTCCTCAGTGTTTTACTGTGTTCTACGGTGTTCTACAGTGTTCCTCAGTGTTTTACTGTGTTCTACGGTGTTCTACAGTGTTCCTCAGTGTTCTACGGTGTTCTACAGTGTTCTACGGTGTGTATTATTATATAGTATTAACCTCAATTATGGCCACCAAACCCAATTCCACCCCTCCTCCTCCTCCTCCTCCTCCTCCTCCTCCTCCTCCTCCTCCTCTCCTCCTCCTCCTCACCTTCAGCGTTCCCCACCCTGAAGTCACGAGTAAGGGTCTCCCTGGACCATCAGTGGGCTGTGTGACAAGAAAAGCAATCAGCGTGGACATCTGATCTAACTGATAGAAATATAATGCTTTACTCCTAGGAGGACAGTCAAAATGGCCACCAGAAGGTCTACCAGTTATGACATTGTCCTGGACCCTTGTTCTACTCATTCTATTTCTATAATCTCTTCCCACCCTGTTGTCTGGCCAGCAGCTTAACTCAATCTGTATCAGAGTGTCACCATACTATATATATCAGAGTATCACCATACTATATCTATCTGTATCAGAGTATCACCATCTATATCAATCTGTATCAGTATCACCATCTATATCTATCTGTATCAGTATCACCATCTATATCTATCTGTATTAGTATCACCATACTATATCTATCTGTATCAGTGTATCACCATACTATATCTATCTGTATCAGTATCACCATACTATATCTATCTGTATCAGTATCACCATACTATATCTATCTGTATCAGAGTATCACCATACTATATCTATCTGTATCACCATCTATATCTATCTGTATTAGTATCACCATCTATATCTATCTGTATCAGTATCACCATCTATATCTATCTGTATTAGTATCAGTATATCACCATCTATATCTATCTGTATCAGTATCAGTGTATCACATCTGTATCAGTATCTATATCTATCTGTATCAGTATCACCATACTATATCTATCTGTATCAGTATCACCATCTATATCTATCTGTATTAGTATCACCATACTATATCTATCTGTATCAGTGTATCACCATACTATATCTATCTGTATCAGTATCACCATACTATATCTATCTGTATCAGTATCACCATACTATATCTATCTGTATCAGTGTATCACCATACTATATCTATCTGTATCAGTATCACCATCTATATCTATCTGTATCAGTGTATCACCATACTATATCTATCTGTATCAGAGTATCACCATACTATATCTATCTGTATCAGAGTATCACCATCTATATCTATCTGTATCAGTATCACCATCTATATCTATCTGTATCAGTATCACCATACTATATCTATCTGTATTAGTATCACCATACTACATCTATCTGTATCAGAGTGTCACCATACTATATCTATCTGTATCAGTATCACCATCTATATCTATCTGTATCAGTATCACCATACTACATCTATCTGTATCAGAGTGTCACCATACTATATCTATCTGTATCAGTATCACCATCTATATCTATCTGTATCAGAGTGTCATCATCTATATCTATCTGTATCAGTATCACCATACTATATCTATCTGTATCAGTATCACCATCTATATCTATCTGTATCAGAGTGTCATCATCTACATCTATCTGTATCAGAGTATCACCATACTATATCTATCTGTATCAGTATCACCATCTATATCTATCTGTATCAGTATCACCATACTATATCTATCTGTATCAGTGTATCACCATACTATATCTATCTGTATCAGTGTATCACCATACTATATCTGTCTGTATCAGAGTGTCACCATACTATAAATATCTGTTGTTGCCGGGTGACTCTTGAGGCAAAGTTCACAGGTTAAATGTTCTGTACGTGTCAGTAAGCTACAGTTCCTAAAAGATGACATGAGGGGAGGAGCTATGGCCGGGTGAACGTGTAGGAGGGGTTTAAGACGGCATGTGGGAGGGCCTATGAGTGGCTATGGGAGTAGGGGGGAGATGCTTGTAACGGCGAGAGGAGCGACTTGGCTTGCGTCCTAAATGGCACCCTATTCCCTATATAGGGCACTACTTTTGGACAGACTGATAGGCCCTGATGAAAGTAGTGCACTTTATAGGGAATATGGTGCCATTTGTGATGTACCCTATGACAGTGTAGGCAGTACAGTGTGTACCTGGATGTGCTGCACCATGTTCCTCAGCTGAACCAGGAACTCTTTGGCTTCTGTAGCTCGGTCCGACAGGATGTTGAGGGCCTGAGACAGCTGGCCCTGAGGAGGAGAGGACAGAGAGAAAAACATGGTCAGAGGACAGAGAGAAAAACATGGCCAGAGGACAGAGAGAAAACATGGCCAGAGGACAGAGAGAAAACATGGTCAGAGGACAGAGAGAAAACATGGCCAGAGGACAGAGAGAAAACATGGTCAGAGGACAGAGAGAAAAACATGGTCAGAGGACAGAGAGAAAAACATGATCAGAGGACAGAGAGAAAAACATGGTCAGAGGACAGAGAGAAAACATGGTCAGAGGACAGAGAGAAAAACATGGTCAGAGGACAGAGAGAAAACATGGTCAGAGGACAGAGAGAAAACATGATCAGAGAGAAAACATGATCAGAGAGAAAACATGATCAGAGAGAAAACATTATCAGAGAGAAAACATGATCAGAGAGAAAACATGATCAGAGAGAAAACATTATCAGAGAGAAAACATGATCAGAGAGAAAACATGATCAGAGAGAAAACATTATCAGAGAGAAAATAGCATTCTGATTTGCTCAGTTTTTTTGTTAATTCATTTCAATGTGAAAAATGATCTTTTTGTTTCCTCATGAATTTTGGGTGTCACAGTGGCTGTCAGGTCTTCTGGGGTCTGTTTGTGTTTGTGAATTAGCCCCAGGACAAATAGCATTTTGGTTTGCACATACAGTTTTTTGCGAGTTAATTTGTGCTTTCCAAATGCAGTGATAACCAAGTAATTATCTTTTACTGTTTTATCAAGTTTCCCAATATGTACATAAGGTTGAATGAGTGATGGTACAGAGCAGCATTAGATGTATGCTGTCCTGGGTCTCTATGGGGTCTGTTTGGCATAGTTAAAGTGGCTGAATTAAGCCCTGTATTACAGGACCAGCTTGCTCTTCCCCAGTTTCTTCTCTGGAGGTGATGGCTTTGTTATGGAAGATTTGGGAATCACTCCCTTTTAGACGTTTGTTTTCTGGATTTGGATAATTTAGTGGGAATATCTATCTATCTATCTATCTATCTATCTATCTATCTATCTATCTATCTATCTATCTATCTATCTATCTATCTATCTATCTATCTATCTATCTATCTATCAAAATCAAAAGAACATCAGTAAGATTAGTCACATGGAGTCTGTGTCAACCCTCCATAGAGGAGGAGTTGAATGATTGTTGTTTCTGTCTCTTTACCACCCTGGGGACAGAGAGGGCTGAGCTTGGTGCCCTCTACACTCTGTCTGATGTGTTCCATATCCTGACATAACAGGAAATGCCTCTGCTTTAGCTGACACACAGACCTCCTTGTTTGGATAACGGGGGTCGGGGTAAGGGGGTGGTGGGGGTCGAGTCCATAAAATTGGAGTTTTGTGAACAGAGGGGTTTATGGAGTGAGGGGTAGCAGCCTGTACACACACACACACACACACACCTCCTAACACCAACCCTGGGAAAGTTTTGTGGTTGAGTGAACTGACTGGAGATCAGCCAAGTGGAGACGAGTTATCTTTCAGGAGGACTGATGTGGAATAGAGAGGGTAACTCTGCATCGACCAGTCAGAACACAATCCTCTAGTCTAGGATCAAATCAAGACATTACTACAGACCCGGATTAATTCCCGGGCTGTGCCACAACCGGCCTTGGCAGGAAGTCCCATAGGACGGCGCACAATGGAAGCCAAAATAGGTTTTCTAAAACAACGAGGACTCGGTATGTTGTGGGTCTCCACTGTTTTGTGGGTTCTTCTCCTGTTCTTCTCCTGTCGTGTGTTCTTCTCCTGTCGCGTGTTCTTCTCCTGTCGTGTGTTCTTCTCCTGTCGCGTGTTCTTCTCCTGTCGTGTGTTCTTCATGTTCTTCTCCTGTCGTGTGTTCTTCCTCCTGTCGTGTGTTCTTCTCCTGTCGTGTGTTCTTCTCCTGTCGTGTGTTCTTCTCCTGTCGCGTGTTCTTCTCCTGTCGTGTGTTCTTCTCCTGTCGTGTGTTCTTCTCCTGTCGTGTGTTCTTCTCCTGTCGTGTGTTCTTCTCCTGTTGTGTGTTCTTCCCCTGTTGTGTGTTCTTCTCCTGTTGTGTGTTCTTCTCCTGTCCTGTATTCTTCTCCTGTCCTGTGTTCTTCTCCTGTTGCGTGTTCTTCTCCTGTCGTGTGTTCTTCTCCTGTCGTGTGTTCTTCTCCTGTCGTGTGTTCTTCTCCTGTCGTGTGTTCTTCTCCTGTCGCGTGTTCTTCTCCTGTCGTGTGTTCTTCTCCTGTCGTGTGTTCTTCTCCTGTCGCGTGTTCTTCTCCTGTCGTGTGTTCTTCTCCTGTCGTGTGTTCTTCTCCTGTCGTGTGTTCTTCTCCTGTCGCGTGTTCTTCTCCTGTCGCGTGTTCTTCTCCTGTCGTGTGTTCTTCTCCTGTCGTGTGTTCTTCTCCTGTCGTGTGTTCTTCTCCTGTCGCGTGTTCTTCTCCTGTCGTGTGTTCTTCTCCTGTCTTGTGTTCTTCTCCTGTCGTGTGTTCTTCTCCTGTCGTGTGTTCTTCGTGTTCTTCTCCTGTTTCGTGTTCTTCTCCTGTCGTGTGTTCTTCTCCTGTCTCGTGTTCTTCTCCTGTCCTGTGTTCTTCTCCTGTCGTGTGTTCTTCTCCTGACGCGTGTTCTTCTCCTGTCATGTGTTCTTCTCCTGTCGCGTGTTCTTCTCCTGTCCTGTGTTCTTCTCCTGTCGTGTGTTCTTCTCCTGACGCGTGTTCTTCTCCTGTCGTGTGTTCTTCTCCTGTCCTGTGTTCTTCTCCTGTCCTGTGTTCTTCTCCTGTCGTGTGTTCTTCTCCTGACGCGTGTTCTTCTCCTGTCTTGTGTTCTTCTCCTGTCTTGTGTTCTTCTCCTGTCGTGTGTTCTTCTCCTGTCGTGTGTTCTTCTCCTGTCGTGTGTTCTTCTCCTGTCGTGTGTTCTTCTCCTGTCGCGTGTTCTTCTCCTGTCGCGTGTTCTTCTCCTGTCGCGTGTTCTTCTCCTGTCGCGTGTTCTTCTCCTGTCGTGTGTTCTTCTCCTGTCGTGTGTTCACTCCTGTCGTACCAAGTTTTACGCCTATTGGTTGGGAGAGAGGAAGCTGATCCCATAGGTTAAAACAGCGAGAGTGAGGAACGTGCATTATTGGGAAAGGGGGAGATACCTAGTCAGTTTGCACAACCCAATCAGAGAGGTGCAAGAGTGGGGCCTTCATCAACATCATCAGTGATCATCAGGGAGCAGTTGTTGTGGGAGTTAACTGCCTTGCTCAAGGGAAGAACGGCTATTCGGTTACTGTCTCAACACTCTAACCAATAGGCTCCCTGCTGCTGTTCGTACAGGCTCTAATGACATTCCACGCATGGCTAAACAGGAAAGAGGAGAATGGTTACTGTCTCAACACTCTAACCAATAGGCTCCCTGCTGCTGTTCGTACAGGCTCTAATGACATTCCACGCATGGCTAAACAGGAAAGAGGAGAATGGTTACTGTCTCAACACTCTAACCAATAGGCTCCCTGATGCTGTTCGTACAGGCTCTAATGACATTCCACGCATGGCTAAACAGGAAAGAGGAGAATGGTTACTGTCTCAACGCTCTAACCAATAGGCTCCCTGCTGCCGTTCCTACAGGCTCTAATGACATTCCAAAGTTAATTATGTCACGCTTAACTGATGAGGTTAAATGAGCTATCAGACAAGCCTTCCCGATTGAACTTTCATAAACTACATTGCACTATGTAGGGAATAGGCTGTCATTTGGGACACATTTTTATGTCATCCTGAGTCTAGGCATCTCATGTGAACCACACCGACCAACGGGAATAGAGAGATGACCTTTGGCCCTTGGGTTTTGGGAAACCATGACAGCTGCTGCTAACACGACCCCAATGCATCAGAGAGACAAAGAGAGAGAGAGAGAGAGAGAGAAAGAGAGACAAAGAGAAAGACCAAGAGAGAGAGAGAGAGACAAAGGAGAGACAAAGAGAGAGAGAGAGAGAGAGAGAAAGAGAGAGAGAGAGAGAGACAAAGGGAGAGACAAAGAGAGAGAGAGAAAGAGAGACAAAGAGAGAGAGAGAGACAAGGGAGAGACAAGAGAGAGAGAGGAGAAAGAGAGACAAAGAGAGACCGAGAGAGAGAGAGACAAAGGGAGAGACAAAGAGAGAGAGAGAGAGAGAGAGAAAGAGACCAAGAGAGAGACAAAGAGAGAGAGAGAGACAAAGAGAGGAGAGAGAGAGAGAAAAGAGAGACAAAGAGAGAGACAAAGAGAGAGAGACAAAGAGAGATAGAGCGAGAGAGAGAGACAAAGAGAGAGAGAGAGAGAGAGAGAGAGAGAGAGAGAGAGAGAGAGAGAGAGAGAGAGAGAGAGAGAGAGAGAGAGAGAGAGAGACAAAGAGAGAGAGAGACAAAGAGAGAGAGAGAGAGACAAAGAGAGAGAGAGAGAGACAAAGAGAGAGAGACAAAGAGAGATAGACAGACAAAGAGAGATGGGATGAAGTCTGACCAGAAACATAGAACATAACCCATGGGAAAACACTGGGCTAGTTTCTGTAGGCAGATACACAGATGCTGGGAATGTGACGGTTGTCTACGTACGTAAATACGAATACGTTTCAAACGAAGTGCTGTGAACAGACACTGTGGTCCAATGGTCAAAGTGGGGCCTTAGTTACTGAAAGGTGGTGCTCAGAGAGAGCAGAGCCACTTTCATGTGGATCACTGGGCAGACAACACAACCTACTGAACCTGTCAATCATAACACACCAGAGGAGGCTGTTGAGGGGAGGACGGCTCATAATGATGGGCGGGAACGGAGCGAACGGAATGTCATCAAACACCTGGAAACCATGGAAACCATGTGTTTGATCCCATTCCACTGATTCCACTCCAGTCATTACCAGTCGTTACCACGAGCCTGTCCTCCCCCAATTAAGGTGCCACCAACCCCCTGTGTCACACATTCTCTCAGCTCCTATAGCTTTTCTCTCACTCAAACCATCAGTCAGGACACACACACACACACCCTTTCAGCCTTCCTTCCTTTGTTTCTCTTTTCAATTCTGTTTCTGTCCTTCTCTGCATCAATCCAACAACTAGTGAGGTCTGGCTGCTCAACAACCTGCCCACTTGACTCCATCCTCTCCTCCCTTCTCCATCCTCTCCTCCCTTCTCCATCCCCTCCTCCATCCTCTCCTCCCTTCTCCATCCTCTCCTCTCCTCCCTTCTCCATCCTCTCCTCCCTTCTCCATCCTCTCCTCCCTTCTCCATCCCCTCCTCCATCCTCTCCTCCCTTCTCCATCCTCTCCTCCCTTCTCCATCCCCTCCTCCATCCTCTCCTCCCTTCTCCATCCTCTCCTCTCCTCCCTTCTCCATCCTCTCCTCCCTTCTCCATCCTCTCCTCCCTCCTCCATCCCCTCCTCCATCCTCTCCTTCCTTCTCCATCCTCTCCTCTCCTCCCTTCTCCATCCTCTACTCCCTTCTCCATCCTCTCCTCCATCCTCTCTTCCCTTCTCCATCCTCTCCTCCCTCCTCCATCCTCTCCTCTCCTCCCTCCTCTCCTCCCTCCTCTCCTCCATCCTCTCCTCCATCCTCTCCTCCCTCCTCCCTTCTCTCCTCCCTCCTCTCCTCCCTACTCCACTCCCTCCTCCATCCTCTCCTCCATCCTCCATCCTCTCCCCCCTCCTCCACTCCCTCCTCCATCCTCTCCTCCCTCCTCCATCCTCTCCTCCATCCTTTCCTCCCTCCTCCACTCCCTCCTCAATCCTCTCCTACCTCCTCCAGACCATCTCTGGAGACCATCTCTCATTCCTCACTTCCCTCATCCCTGACCACCGGCTGCGTCCCCTCTGACTACAAAATGGGCCCTCCTCAAGAAACCAACACTTGACTGATCTGACGTCAAAAACTACAGACCTGTATCACTTCTTTCTTTTCTTTCAAAAACACTTGAGTGCTGGATCTACAGCGCTACATTCGGCGCTACATTCAGAAAGTATTCAGATCCCTTGACTTTTTCCACATTTTATGACGTTACAGCTTTATTCTAAAAATGTTTTTCTTAAAGCCTCAATCTAAACACAATACCCCATAATGACATCACAATACCCCATAATGACATCACAATACCCCATAATGACATCACAATACCCCGTAATGACATCACAATACCCCATAATGACAGTGAAAGTGAAAACATGTTTTTAGAAATGTTTGCTAATTTAAAATTAAAAAAGTATAACAGAAATACCTTATTTACATAAGTATTCAGACTCTTTGCTATGAGACTCGAAATTGAGCTCAGATGCATCATGTTTCCATTGATCATCCTTGAGATGTTTTTCAACTTCACTGGAGTCGACTTCTGGTAAATTAAATTGATTGGACATGATTTGCAAAAGCACACACCTGTCTATCTATATATGGTCCCACAGTTGACAGCTCATGTCAGAGCAAATTAATTGCCCTTAGAACTCAGAGACAGGATTTTGTCAAGGCACAGATCTGGGGACGGGTACCAAAACATGACAGCAGCATTGAAGGTTCCCAAGAACATTCCATTATTCTTAAATGGAGGAAGTTTACATTTACATTTACATTTAAGTCATTTAGCAGACCACCAAGACAATTTAATCAATTTTAGATCAAGGCTGTAACGTAACAACATGTGGGAAAAGTCAAGGGGTCTGAATACTTTTCGAAGGCAATGTATTGTCTGCACCACATGCTCTCACTACTGATGTCCCCCAGGGCTTGGTTCTAGGCCCTCTCCTCTTCTCTCTATACACTCGGCTCCATCATATCCTATAATATAATAATAATATATCCTCACATGGTCTCTCCTATCATTGCTATGCGGATAACAGTCAACTACTTTTCTCCTTCCATCCCCCTCTGACACCCAAGTGGTGACACGCATCTCTGCGTGCCTGGCAGATATCTCCACTTGGATGCCAGCCTACCCAACCTCAAGCTCAACCTGGACAAGACAGAGCTGGCGTGACCCTGGACAACAACATTTAACATTTTGGAACATAAGAAAAGAGACGGTGTGTCACAATGCTCTCTCTTTGGAATTCTGGGTCTCTGGTAGCGTGTGGAACTGCTGATCTTCAGTCAAGAACACAGAGTTAATTTCAACCTTATGCTGCCCTTCATTCTCTTTACTTTTTGGCCTTTGACACGGATCACCCCAGAGAACACTGCTACTCCAGCTGCTCTCTCTTCATCTGACCAAGTTTTCTCTCATAGTCCAAGAGCATCTGGTCGTCGGCAAAATGCATTTCGCTACACTCGCATTAACATCTGCTAACCACGTGTATGTGACAAATAAAATTTGATTTGATTTATTTGATTTGAAAATGGCAAACGTAAATCATATTATCATGTCAAGCATGCCTTTGCACATCTAACTGGAGATTTTCTATTTTCTCCCTCTCTCACCTGTCCATCTGCTCATTTCTCTTAAGTGATTTTCTATTTTCTCCCCCTCTCACTTGTCCATCTGCTATCTCACCTGTCCATCTGCTCTCTCACCTGACCATCTGCTCTCTTACCTGTCCATCTGCTCTCTTACCTGTCCATCTGCTCTCTCACCTGTCCATCTGCTCTCTTACCTGTCCATCTGCTCTCTCACCTGTCCATCTGCTCTCTCACCTGTCCATCTGCTCTCTCACCTGTCCATCTGCTCTCTTACCTGTCCATCTGCTCTCTCACCTGTCCATCTGCTCTCTCACCTGTCCATCTGCTCTCTTACCTGTCCATCTGCTCTCTCACCTGTCCATCTGCTCTCTCACCTGTCCATCTGCTCTCTTACCTGTCCATCTGCTCTCTCACCTGTCCATCTGCTCATTTCAATTCCATGCTGTCACTGTCCACTCGAGCTTAACATTGTTTTTGTTTAGATTTTTTTTATACCCCTCTTTCTCCCCAATTTCGTGGTATCCAATTGTTTTTAGTAGCCACTATCTTGTCTCATCGCTACAACTCCCGTACGGGCTCGGGAGAGACGAAGGTTGAAAGTCATGTGTCCTCCGATACACAACCCAACCAGCCATACTGCTTCTTAACACAGCGCGCATCCAACCCGGAAGCCAGCCACACCAATGTGTCGGAGGAAACACAGTGCACCTGGCGACCTTCGTTGGTGCGCACTGCACCCGGCCCGCCACAGGAGTCGCTGGTGCCCGATGAGACAAGGATATCCCTACCGGCCAAGCCCTCCCTAACCCGGACGACGCTAGGCCAATTGTGCGTCGCCCCACGGACCTCCCGGTCGCGGCCGGTTACAACAGAGAACCCAGAGTCTTTGATAAACTAATTTCCTGACGATGACTCAGCGGTCTTCGCGCTTGTCGACTTTAACCTCCAGCCATCCTGCCTTTGATTTAAAAAAATCCAACTCTCTCTTTTCCCTCCTTGCCTCTTTGGACCTCACCCTTTCCCCTCTAACTCACAAGACAGACGCTTTCCCTCATCTTTACTAGAAGTCCCCTACTAATCGCACTGCAACCTCCTTCCAGGTCATCAATCCTATCTTCAGGCTCTGCTGAAACCCTACACCCCAACCTGAGCACTCCGTTCTGCCACCTCTGGCATCAGAAGTATCTTTCCATTAAAGCCTTCGTCCCAAAATGGCACCTTATTCCCTATATCGTCGGAACTACTTTTGACCAGAGACCATCGTGCTCTTGTCAAAAGTAGTAGGGGAATAGGGTGCTATTTGGGATGACGGCAAAGAGATTCAAGTCCCCTTTGAGGTAAATTCATTAGAGGCCTTAATAATGGACGGCAGGTGGCCTAATGGTTTAAGAGCGTTGGGCCAGTAATCAACAGGTTTCTGTTTGAATCCCTGAATCGACTAGGTGAAAAATCTGTTGATTTACACTTGAGCGATGCAGTTAGCCCTAAGTGCTCTTGCTAACTGACTGTGAAAAAGGAAAATGGATTATCTGACATGATAACTCTATTATTTTTCATCTCATAGTCACCAGGATTTACATTTGATATCATACATGGGAATAGATGAGCACTAAACAGGTTGTATCCCAGCCTATTCCTTAAACTAGTTCACTAGGAAGGGAATGGGTTGCTATTTGGGACACAAGTTATTGCAGTTTTTTTCGATTGCTAAACGACAGTGGACACAACTGGAGTCACATGTGCAAAACTCTAACTACAGTCTGCACAGCAGCAGTTCATGTGGACCAAACTCTAGTTCGTTTTTCATTGCTTGAACACAGTTTTCAAAACTCTACACACTTATCCCATGACTTTAACCACAACCTGCACAACACTGTGGATTTACAGCACTTTGTTCAAATCCTAACACACTGCTGTCAAAACTGTGAACCACACATTCAAAACGGAATAGATTTCAGCCTTGTGCCTTTCAAACACTGCTGATTGTAATTTCAGCTGAAAGGCTAAGCAGGTGTCTTGTTTTAGACTTGTTAGTGAACACACACACATATTACAGTATATATAGGTAGAGCTCAGAAAGACTCATTATGGAAATGGAACAAGGAAGATGGGTTCGTGGAGGGAGAAGGATGGCAGGGAGAGGGCAGATGCGTGGAGGAAGATAAAGAAGACAAAGAGCTGTTATTTCAGATGAAATAAGGGCTACACTTATAGACCATGTCGTGAACCATGGTCTCTCATTGAGAGAGGCAGGATTGAGGGTGCAGCCCAACCTGCAAAGATCCACAGTGGCATCTGTAATGCGAATTTTCCATCATGCAAACAGGTGAGAGTTACATCCTTACAGTAAATGAAAACATTACAGGAATCTATTTTGTATTGCAATTATAGAATATTTACACAGATATATATTACAGTAAGTTTGACTGTAAAATATATTTTTACAACAGGACCCAAAGGCTGCCCTCAACAGGGGGAAGAGCAAACATATTTTCAGATGCGCAGGAAAATGCTATTGTTGACATGGTTGTTGTCAACAATGCAATAAAACTGCGGGAGATTCAAGATAGAGTGCTGGCTGATAATGATATATTTGAAAATGTTAATTCTGTCAGCACAACAACTATTGCTCGAGTCCTAAAGAAACA
>NC_068449.1:2733906-2736406 GCF_023373465.1 Oncorhynchus keta
ATAGTTAGTTAAAACCATATGATGCAGACAATGGTGAATTTTTTTTTGGGGGGGGGGTTTCCCTTAGAAGGCAGATATATTGCTTATAGATCGTCAACAATATCACTTTCCTACCCCATACCACGCCAATCAAGTTATCAATGACTTGGAAGCAGTTACATACGGCCAGGATAGACCGTGGCTGCCTACACTGTGTAAAATCAACAACCAAAAACCACCTACTGGCTGTTTCCACTCACGTTGCTTCCCAAAAATGGCACTCCATAGTGCACTGTACAGGAAACATAGATGTCATTTAGGGATGTAACATATTCAGGAAAAGAGGGGCAGATCAAGTAACACATTGGAGAACTTAAAACATCTACCGCTTGGATCAGCTACGAACTACGGTAGCTATCGTCTGACGATGCTCTCTTTGTGTCGGTATCTCAAATGGCACACTATTCCCCATGTAGTGCACTACTTTAGACCAGAGCCCTATGGCACCCTATTCCCCATGTCGTGCACTACTTTAGACCAGAGCCCTATGGCACCCTATTCCCCATGTAGTGCACTACTTTAGACCAGAGCCCTATGGCACCCTATTCCCCATGTCGTGCACTACTTTAGACCAGAGCCCTATGGCACCCTATTCCCCATGTAGTGCACTACTTTAGACCAGAGCCCTATGGCACCCTATTCCCCATGTAGTGCACTACTTTAGACCAGAGCCCTATGGCACCCTATTCCCCATGTCGTGCACTACTTTAGACCAGAGCCCTATGGCACCCTATTCCCCATGTCGTGCACTACTTTAGACCAGAGCCCTATGGCACCCTATTCCCCATGTCGTGCACTACTTTAGACCAGAGCCCTATGGCACCCTATTCCCCATGTCGTGCACTACTTTAGACCAGAGCCCTATGGCACCCTATTCCCCATGTCGTGCACTACTTTAGACCAGAGCCCTATGGCACCCTATTCCCCATGTAGTGCACTACTTTAGACCAGAGCCCAATGGCACCTATTCCCCATGTTGTGCACTACTTTATGACCAGAGCCCTATGGCACCCTAATCCCCATATAGTGCACTACTTTATGACCAGGGCCCTATGGCACCCTATTCCCCATGTCGTGCACTACTTTAGACCAGGGCCCTATGGCACCCTATTCCCCATGTCGTGCACTACTTTAGACCAGAGCCCTATGGCACCCTATTCCCCATGTAGTGCACTACTTTAGACCAGAGCCCTATGGCACCCTATTCCCCATGTAGTGCACTACTTTAGACCAGAGCCCAATGGCACCCTATTCCCCATGTCGTGCACTACTTTAGACCAGAGCCCTATGGCACCCTATTCCCCATGTTGTGCACTACTTTATGACCAGAGCCCTATGGCACCCTAATCCCCATATAGTGCACTACTTTATGACCAGGGCCCTATGGCACCCTATTCCCCATGTCGTGCACTACTTTAGACCAGAGCCCTATGGCACCCTATTCCCCATGTCGTGCACTACTTTAGACCAGAGCCCTATGGCACCCTATTCCCCATGTCGTGCACTACTTTAGACCAGAGCCCTATGGCACCCTATTCCCCATGTCGTGCACTACTTTAGACCAGAGCCCTATGGCACCCTATTCCCCATGTAGTGCACTACTTTATGACCAGGGCCCATAAGGAACAGGGTTCTATTTGAAAGCCAACGCCCTACAGACTGGCCATAGGGCAGTTCGGGGCAAGTGGCAGATGGGCTGGTGATGTCCTACATTTACATTTAATTTTTTTTTTTTTTTTTACACACAATGATCATTATTTGGCCAATAACGACGGGCCTCGAAGACAGAAACGTCCCGGTGTGTTAAAACACGATTTTCTATTTCTGGTGCCAGTCTACAGTCTTACTGGCCGACTGATATAGTGCTTATCTGATACTGCCGCATCACTTCTGCATCAGGAATCATTAACTAGCCAAGGAGCTCTGAAAACTAAAGAGGAAGCAGCCAAAGTCAATAAGACAGGGGACAGCCAATAATATCTCCAGCTTCCTGAAGTAACCACTTTTTTTACAGCCTGTAATAAGACAGGGGACATCAATAAGACAGGGGACAGCCTGTAATAAGACAGGGGACATCCATAAGACAGGGGACAGCCTGTAATAAGACAGGGGACATCCATAAGACAGGGGACAGCCTGTAATAAGACAGGGGACATCCATAAGACAGGGGACAGCCTGTAATAAGACAGGGGACATCCATAAGACAGGGGACAGCCTGTAATAAGACAGGGGACATCCATAAGACAGGGGACAGCCTGTAATAAGACAGGGGACATCCATAAGACAGGGGACAGCCACATCTCCAGCTTTCTGAAGTAACCACTTTTTTTCCACTACTGTTTGTTCGCTACTTGTTCACACGGATGTAGTCCTTGGTTCACTCCAGACCTGACTGTCCTTGACCAGCACAATAACATCCTGTGGCGTACTGCATTAGCATTGAATAGCTCCCACGTTGTGC